>NC_041224.1:87928348-87950854 GCF_002837175.3 Physeter macrocephalus
ACCCCAACATAATAAAGGCCATATATGACAAACCCACAGCCAACATCGTTCTCAATGGTGAAAAACTGAAACCATTTTCTCTAAATTAGGAACAAGACAAGATTGCCCACTCTCACCACTATTATTCAACATAGTTTTGGAAGTTTTAGCTTCAGCAATCAGAGAAGAAAAAGAAATAAAAGGAATCCAAATCAGAAACGAAGAAGTAAAACTGTCACTGTTTGCAGATGACATGATACTATCCATAGAGAATCCTAAAGATGCTACCAGAAAACTACTAGAGCTAATCAGTGAATTTGGTAGAGTAGCAGGTTACAAAATTAATGCACAGAAATCTCTTGCATTCCTGTACACTAATTATGAAAAATCTGAAAGAGAAATTAAGGAAACACTCCCATTTACCACTGCAACAAAATGAATAAAATACCTAGGAATAAACCTATCTAAGGAGACAAAACACCTGATGCAGAAAACTATAAGACACTGATGAAAGAAATTAAAGATGATACAAACAGGTGGAGAGATATATCATTTTCTCGGATTGGAAGAATCAACATTGTGAAAATGACTATACTACCCAAAGCAATCTACAGATTCAATGAAATCCCTTTCAAACTACCAATGGCATTTTTCACAGAACTAGAACAGAAAATTTCACAATTTGTAATGGAAACACAAAAGACCCCAAATAGCCAAAGCAACCTTGAGAAAGAAAACCGGAGCTGGAAGAACCTAGGGGTAAGACAGGAATAAAGACACAGACCTACTAGAGAATGGACTTGAGGATATGGGGAGGGGGAAGGGTAAGCTGTGACAAAGTGAGAGAGTGGCATGGACATATATATGCTACCAAATGTAAAATAGATAGCTAGTGGTAAGCAGCCGCATAGCACAGGGAGATCATATGTATAGCTGATTCACTTTGTTATAAAGCAGAAACTAACACACCATTGTAAAGCAATTATACTCCAATAAAGATGTTAAAAATAAAAAAACTCAACAGAAAAGTGATGATATTATAAGTAAACAGCCAGTCAAAATCGTATCTGCCCAGCCTGCTTGATGCCGTGAAGAACATCCACTCAGCTTCCAGTCCCTGAGAGCAGGAGGCCAGGCTATTACCTTCCAGATCGTGTCTTTGAAAAACGAAATTCTGGATGGACATTTCCTGTCTCTCACAATCTGGTGTTGTGGGGAGAGGGGTATTCTCTAAGTCTCTGCTTTTGATAACTGACTTCAAAATGGAATTTAGGAAATCACTCTCATCTCTACACCACCTCTATCTCCTCCCTAATCTCTCCTCAACACCGCATTACATCCTGCTCCTATATGGCGTGTGGGTCCCCAGAGGTCTACTGCAGCAGAACATGTATGACCTCTGGTCATTTGGTCACTTGAGGCGACTTTCTCCTGGACAGGTGTGTCAGCTGGACCTGGTGACATGATGGTAGAGGTGCCGGCAAGGCCTGTCTCAGAGTGGCAGTGCTGGTGGAGAGTTCCAACTATCTCCCCAAGCCCCTCTCTTACTCCTTAGGCAAAGGATGCTCAGGGAGTGTTGTGAGCAGAGTCCAGAACTGATTCCTAGACCAGGGCCCCTTCCACCAGGACATTTGCTGAGCTGTTTCACTCATGCACTAATCAATCACACATTTAGACAACTACTTAGTCCACAAATGTTCAGTAAGCCTCTACCGTGGGAAAGCACAGAGCTGGGGTCAATAAAAGGAGCAGGGGGGCTTCCCTGGTGGCGCAGGGGTTGAGAGTCCGCCTGCCGATGCAGGGGACACGGGTTCGTGCCCTGGTCCTGGAAGATCCCACATGCTGTGGAGCGGCTGGGCCCATGAGCCATGGCCGCTGAGCCTGTGCATCCGCAGCCTGTGCTCCGCAATTGGAGAGGCCACAACAGTGAGAGGCCCGCGTACTGCAAAAAAAAAAAAAAAAAAAAATAGGAGCAGGAAGAAGTGCTGGTGCTGAATTCATTTATTAGTTCCAACAGTTTTTTTAACGTGTGGAATCTTCAGGATTTTCTACATATAGTTCATGTCATCTGTGAACAGAGATCATTTTACTTCTTTGTTTCCAATTTGGATGCACTTTATTTCTTTTTCTTGCCTAATTGCTCTAGCTAGGAATAGGGAGGGCTTTTTAAAGGCTCTGCCTGTGGCCCTACAAGGCTGTCTTCCTCCCTTCCCTAAATCCCCAGTATGCTAAACTAATTCTTTTGGCTTAACTGACTTGCCCACGTCACACCTAATATTTGGTTAAGGCAGGAATTAGTCTGAGAACTATCCGACCACAGATCAATCAGGCTCTTTCCACTTTCTCTTGAGCTAAGTGATCTATCATTATTAAAATGACATCATTAAATTGAACAGGTAACACCCATTGACACCTCAACATAGATTCCTTTAGAAAAGGGAGTTCCAAGATTAGGTCAGTATTGACTCTGGGGGAGCAGAGAAAGATGTAGAATTGGATCCAGGAAGGAATGGGGCCTCTGGAGAGCAAAGAAAAGGCAGTGGAGGCCCTTAGGTAAGGGGTGGAGAAAAAAGGAGTAGAGTTGATGGGGGGCTATGTACACTCTGATTGAGGTGGCAACCTGTTTCCCATACTCCCATCCATGGGGTATCACCAGCATGATTTTTGTTATTTTCTAGGACCACTTGTACTATTATTGACTCTGTTTTTCTAAAAATAAATATTTTTTCAAAGGAAACTTTATATGTCTACTCTAAATCCCTACCAGAATCATTTGCCATAAATAGAATGTAACTGTAGAAAATACATACAATGAAAACAATATCACATTGTTAAATTCTAACTAAATAGTCGTCTGACAAAGGATGCCAGCCTGGGGCTTATTTTCTCCATTAAATAGAGAGAATAGCATGAGTTAGGGAGGCGTGGAAAACATTACCACCATGCTAAATTTCTCCTTGAAACAATTAGAAAAATGAGGAAACAATTAAAATGGGAATAACTTTCTCACCCTCTAATGCAAAGTTATTTTATGTTGGGGTGCTGTCCTATCTAAAATTACCTCCCACACCTCCAATGGAACATATGCTTAAATAAAGAAATTCTGAGGTGGAGAATCAGATCTGCCTTGTTTTTGTGAAAAGAGCCCAAAGCTCCCTGCCAGAGAAGACTTGAGAAATGAGGGTTATGGCTGGGAAGGGAATTTGGAGCATTTCTAGGGAGGTAACAGCGTGGAGGTTCACTAGAGGCAGTAGGTAATGAAGGCTGAGCAACACAAACATCTCTCATCCCCACAGTTAGCTTTCCTCGCAGAATCTGTGGGGAAAGCAAAAGCCATTTAAAGGTTAGAGACAAGAAAGGAGCTAGCAAGGTCTGCTAAGAATTCTTGGCTTCAGTTCTCTGTTCACACTTCTCTCTTTCATCCCCTTCTTCTCCCTTCTTCTCCCTTCTTCCCCCTTCTTTTCTCTCTCTCTCTCTCTCTCTCTCATACATGCAGGAAAAGATGGAGGGAGGCATGCCAAAATGCCATAGGTGTATACTTGAGTGTTGAGAGTGCAAGGAGCAGGGCTTGCTTGATAGGGACTTTATTTCATGTATGAACTTTTATATGATTTAAAATTTTCAACAAATATGTACCAACTCAGTTAAAAACATTTTCATGTCTTGAATAACAACAACCAAAAAGAATGACTCAACAAACACTCAACTGTGTTTCTGCCTAATGGGAGATATGTTTTCTGTTTAGACTCAATATGAAAGTTACTCTTTTCACCAAAGAAATTAAGTATAATGTCCCACCACCACCACATTGGCAGCAGAATATGGAGCGTTCAAATTAGAGAGGTGTAGGAGCAAGACTATATATAGCATAATCAATTTTTTAAAAAGCTATTGAATATTTTAATAAATAGCAAGTAGCAAGCAGTTAGCAAAAAACATACTGAAAGATTTAATTTCTTTTAAATACCAATGATGGAGGATGCATATAAAAAGAAATTTAGCAAGTAAAAGCAAATCATTTTCTACAATGCCTTTGAAAGTAGTTTCTACCATTATTTTCTACATTCACTCCTTGCTGCTTTTACATGGTATTTAACACAATTTAAAACTTTTAATTATTTGTCATTTATTTTTAGTCTCTCCCTCTCCCCATAGAATATAAGTCCACAGGAATCGGAACCATATCTGTCAATTACAGTCTCTGGCAAATGATAGGTGCTTAACTAATTTGTTGGATGAATGGATGGATGAATGAAAACAATGATAAAGATCTTTAAATAAGAAAATAACAATCTCAGAACAACTTACTGTTGGATAAAAATAGAGTAGAAAACTCCTTAGAGATCAAAAAACCTGCAGGATATAAGAAGAGAAAGTCGGCAGATTGTACAGAGAATACTTGGCTAAGGGTTTTCATCAGTTTTTTAGTGAAGAGAAATTGCAAATTAATACCTTAGCTTTACTGCCTAAAACAATACGTAAAACTTATAAATTCGAGTGTGTGTGTGTGTATGTGTATACTCAAGTTAACTATAGTATAAACTCTATAGATTTCTCCAAATCATAATGCAAGTTTGGTGTTTGGAAAGAGCATGGGTTTGCGGCCAGACCAATGTGGGTGTGAATTCCAGCCCCAACACTATAGAGGAGTGTGTGTGTGTTCCTGATTCAAACAAACTGTGAGGAAATATTTACAAAACAATTGGGGAAATTTGAACACCAGTAGAAAGTGGATGATGTTAGGCCATTGTTCACTTGGATAGGTGGTACTAACAACGTTGTGGTTACATTTATAAAGGGTTCTCATCTATGGAGACATGTATTGTGGATGGAGTGGTATGATGTCTGGGATTTGCTTTAGAATAATCAGGGTTGGGGCTGGCTAGGAGAATGGATAAAACAAGATTGACTGTGAACTGGTGGTTGTCGAAGCTGCTGTTGGCTGCACAGGACTTCACCATTCTATTCCCTTTATTTTTGTATAAATTTGAAATTTTTTCATAATCAAAAGTTAAAAAACAACCCAATACATATGTATAGGTTAGAATAACTCACTAGTTCAGTGACTCTGAGTAAGTTTCAAACCTTTTCTGAGTCTTAGTTTCCTCATCTGTAAAATTGGGATATGGGGTTGGCCAAAGAAGTTTGTTCGGTTTTTTCCATAAGATGGATCTAGTAGTGCTTAGTTGTCTTTAACTTCATTCAAAACAATTTTGTTAGATTGTATTGTGACACCTGTCACATCAGCGTGAATTTTTTAAAAAACTTATCAAAATTGGTGAATTTTAGGGCTTCCCTGGTAGCGCAGTGGTTAAGAATCCACCTGCCAATGAAGGGGTCACGGGTTCAAGCCCTGGTCCAGAAAGATCCCACATGCCGTGGAGCAACTAAGCCTGTGCGCCACAACTACTGAGCCTGCGCTCTAGAGCCCGCGAGCCACAACTCCTGAAGCCCGCCCGCCACAACTACTGAAGCCCGCATGCCTAGAGCCCATGTTCCACAACAAGAGAAGCCACCACAGTGAGAAGCCCACTCACCGCAACAAAGAGTAGCCCCCGCTCGCCACAACTAGAGAAAGCCTGCACGCAGTAACGAAAACCCAACACAGCCAAAAATTTAAAAATTAATTGTTTTAAAAAAACTGGTGAATTTTTGTGTAGCTATTTTCATATTGCAGATGGAAGAAAAAAAGCAACGTTTTCAGCATATTATGCTTTATTATTTCAAGAAAGGTAAAAACACAACTGAAACACAAAAAAAGACTTATGCAGCGTATGGAGAACGTGCTGTGACTGATCGAATGTGTCAAAGTAGTTTGCAAAGTTTCGTGCTGGAGATTTCTTGCTGGACAATGCTCCACAGTCAGGTAGATCAACTGAAGTTGATAGTGATCAAATGGAGACATGAACTGAGAACAATCAACGTTATACCACGTGGAATATAGCTGACATACTCAAAATATCCAAATCAAGCGTTGAAAATCATTTGCACCAGCTTGGTTAAGTTAATCATTTTGATGTTTGGGTTCCATGTAAGCTAAGCGAAAAAAACCTTCTTAACCATATTTCTGCATGTGATTCTCTACTGAAACATAACGAAAACGTTCCATTTTTTAAACAAATTGTGACAGGCGATGAAAAGTGGATACTGTACAATAATGTGGAACAGAAGAGATCATGGGGCAAGCGAAATGAACCACCACCAGCCACACCAAAGGCCAGTCTTCATCCAAAGAAGGTGATGTTGTGTATATGGTGGGACTGGAAGGGAGTCCTCTATTATGAGCTCCTTCCAGAAAA
Organism: Physeter macrocephalus; assembly: GCF_002837175.3. Lineage (NCBI taxonomy): Eukaryota > Metazoa > Chordata > Mammalia > Artiodactyla > Physeteridae > Physeter > Physeter macrocephalus. The sequence goes on from NC_041224.1 coordinate 87,934,627, forward strand.
CCAAACGATTAATTCCAACAAATACTGCTCCCAATAAGACCAACTGAAAACAGCATTCGACGAAAAGCATCCAGAATTAGTCAACAGAAAATGCATAATCTTCCATCAGGATTATGCAAGACCGCATGTTTCTTTGATGACCAGGCAAAAACTGCTTCAGCTTGTCTAGGAAGTTCTGATTCATCCACCGTATTCACCAGACAGTGAACCTTCAGATTTCTATTTATTTTGGTCTTTACAAAATTCTCTTAATGGAAAAAATTTCAATTCCCTGGAAGACGGTAAAAGGCACCTGGAACAGTTCTTTACTCAAAAAGATAAAAAGTTTTGGGACGATGGAATTATGAAGTTGCCTGAAAAATGGCATAAAGTAGTGGAACAAAATGGTGAATACGTTGTTCAACAAAGTTCTTGGTGAAAATGAAAAATGTGTCTTTTATTTTTACTTTACAACCGAAGGAACTTTTTGGCCAACCCAGTAATAATACTTAAGTCATAGATAGCTATGAGGTTTAAATAATGTAATACATATATCAAACATAACAGTAACTGGCACATAGTAAGGGCTCATAAATATTAGCTGTTGTTGACATTAATATTATTAGGGAGGGAGAGAGCACAAAATCTGGATACATATGTAGCAAAAGGTCAATCTAGGCACAGGGATTATGGGTGATTTTAATGTTTTTTTTTGTTTGTTTAAATAACTATATTTTCTGATATTTTTAACAGTGAATATAGATTATTTGTATAATAAAAATTAAGCTTGAATGCTGCCTCAAATCCTTTCATGAATTAAATGGAACTACTTAATAAAAGTTTAATGAACATGAAATTGAATTAATCACTAATTGAAAATTGTCAAGGATCAAGGAAAGAAGTCACAGGAAGGAAGGTGGAGCCAGGTCCAGGGGAGTGGACAAAGCTGGAAGTGGCAGCGAGCCCTCTGGAGAGGAAAGAGGCCTCCAAAAGCTCTCCAAGGACAGCTTGCCCCGCACAACAGTCCTTTCTGCTTAGTTGTTCTTTTCCTCCACTATAAAAATTGGGTCCTTGCCTTTTTACTGTCAATATATTTTCTCCTTAGAAGAAAGCAGCCTTCAAACAACCTCAATTATCACTCTCCCAAGGACAACTCTCAAACCCACATCACCAATTCTCACTGTCTCTGAGCTGCCTGCCAAGCAATTTCAACTTGGTATGCTCATTTTCACCTTAAATCTCAATATTTCTATAATGGCACAAATCCAGTCCCACTCCCACAATATGACACTTATTATGACACTTAGTACTGCCTTTCCAATTCCACTAGGACTCCAGTCCCCAGAGGAAAAACCTCCCTCTCTGCCCTCACAATTGATTCTATTTGACAACATCATAGTAGCCTATTATGTGCCAGGCACTAGGGTTAGAAAGATGAAAATATGTGGATTCTGCTCTCAGGAGTCAGTGCTTATGCCAGTGTCCCTGTCTGGAGTGTCCTTTGATCATTTTTCCCTCCATAAACTCCTATTCACCCTTCAATGCCCCGTCAAATGTTACCTCTTTTGTGACATCTTTCTGACTTCTTCCTCTGAGGCCTCAGTTTGGCACGTGTTGCCTTGTATCATGATTACTTGTTGTGGAAGAGGCTGAGAATTGTCTTCAAATATTTAGTATCTCCTCTTCTCTCACAGCAATAGATTCCCTAAGTTTTAGCCCAAGAAGTGACCTCCCAGAATAAAGACTGCATTTTGCATCCTCCCTTGCAGTTAGTTGTGGCCACATGACAAAATTCTACACGATGGGATGTGAAAGAAAGTGAGGAAGACAACTTCCAGGGAGAAACTTTGAAAGGAGGGATTATGGTCTTCTTTTCCACTCCCTCCATCCTTCTGATTGGAGCAGAGATGGACTGTAAGCACTCTTGGTTCAGGCAGATAAGGGCAACACCTGATGAAGCACAGCCACCACACCAAACCTGGGATGCCTACCTCCAGCCTATCAAGTAAAAGAGAAGTAAACCATTTTATTTAAGCCACTGTTATTCCATGTCTCTGAAATAGGCAAGTAAACCTATTTCTTAAATAATATACTTGCCTACGTCTGAACCCCCGCCAAAGTTGTATAATTCTTGACAGTATTACACACATGTAATTGGAGTCTCCAAACAAGAGGAAGAAAAGCATGAGGCGGAAGGAATATTTGAAGACATAATGGCTGAGAATTTTCCAAAACTGATGAAAAACCCCAAGCCACAGATTTAAGAAGATGTATGAACTACGTACATCTATACAAGCAGAGTAAATACAAAGAAAACCATACCTACCATGCCATATTTTTTAAACTGGTAAAAATAAAGAAAAAGAGAAAAATCTTGAAAGCAGTCAGAAAAAAAGACACATTATTTGCCCAGTGCTTGGAACAGATCAAGCTCCTGAAAAATATTTGTTGAATGAATGAATGATGACTTGGGTGAGTGACTGACTCAGATCACGTTGTTGCCCAGCGTGTTGTGGTAGAAACACTGGAATGGGTATCAGGAGACCCGAGTTCTAATTCCAGCTCTGTCTTAATTAGCAGTACAAAACTAGACAACCATTTACTTACTCCAGACTTCTGTTTCCTTGCTACAAAACGAAAAAGCCAGATTTCTGACTCTGATAATGGCAGAGTAGCTTATGGCAGACCAACCCTCCCACTGAGAACATCTCAAAAAGCTAGACAAGATATAAAAGGCAAAAAAAGTTTAATAGTATTGGAGAGAAACCTTAGCAGCCAGTACTTGAGGAGACAGGATCTCAGAGAGAAGGGAACCGAATGAAGTGAGTTCAACAATCTGCCAGCACTTTGCCCCACAATGTTCTTTCTGATTCATCAGTAGCTCAGGAGGAGTGAATAAAAACTCCAGCAGAAAAAAGAGCCTAAGAGTTTGGTAAGCTAACCTTAGCTCTCAGCAGCTGCACAGGGTTGAGGAGACAAAAACATTTCCCTTGTCCTGGAAGCTATAGAAGTTCTAATTTAAAATAAAATCTAGTAAGTCATGGATGTGTGTTATGATCTCTGAGGTAACCACTAAAAGAAGAGTAAGAGAATTATAATAACAAGCTAGTAGAAGAGGAAATTCAATGATAAATATATTTCATTTCATCCATAATCCATGGAGACAGAATGCACATTTGTGGTTACCAGGAACAAGGAGGGGAGGGGGAAATGGGGAGCAACTGCTTAATCGATGCAGGGTTTCCTTTCGGGGTGATGAGAATATTTTGGAACTAGATAGAGGTGGTAGTTGTGCAACACTGTGAATGTATTACATGCCACTGTGTTGTCCACTTTAAAATTGTTAAATTTTATGTTATATGAATTCCACTTCAATAAAAATTTTAAAATTTCAATAAAAATGACAAAAATGTTTAAAATACTTGATTTATACAAAAGAAGGCAAGGAAAAAAAGAAAAAAGCAATACAGAACAGGTGAGACAAAAGAAAATAAGAAAAGATGATAAAATTTAACTCAATGTATCAATAACTACATCAAATGTAAATGGTCCTAATATATCGATCAAAAGACAGAAATTAGCATAAAACTCAACTATACTGCTTATTAAAAACACACTTTAAATATCAGAATACAGGAAGGTGAACTGAAGGAAGGAAGAAGATATACCATATAAGCATAAACCTGAGGAAAACAGTGGAGCTGACTAATACCAGACAAAGCAGACTCTGAGGCAAGAAGCATTACTAAAGATAAAGAGGAACAACTCATAATTTAAAAACTCAGTCCACCAGGAAGCAATAGCAATTATAAATTCAATTGTACCTCATAGCACGACTTCAAAAATATGAAGCAAAACTTGACAGAATTAAAGAGAAATAGGCACTCCAAAAGTCATAATGGAAGATTTAATATGCCTCTCAGTTAACTGATAGAACAAGCAGGGGGGGAAAAAATGACAAAAATATCCAAGATTTGAACACCACAATATGGAGACTTGATCTTATTAACTCATAAAGAGTGTTGTACCCAACAACTGTAGGATACACACTTTTCTCCAAGTGTACCAAAATTTTACATATACCAAAACTGATCATTCTCAGGGCCATAAAGCAAGTCTCAACACAACTCAGATGATTGAAATCCCACAAAGAATGATCTCTGACAACAGCAGAATTAAGCTAGAATCAATAACAAAAAGATAACAAGAAAATTCCTAACTGTTTGGAAATTGAGCAACCCACTTCTGAAATGAGGAGACCAGAACACATGCTCTCCAGGGTCCCTTCAAGGTCTGACAGTCTCTGAGTCTGAGCGCCTCATTTGCCAGCTTTCCACTTCACGCCGAGCAGTACAGGCCACAGCAAATTTTCCTCATGTATCTGGAGGCTAATGGGATTTTCAGTTTTCGCTCCATTCTCTTTGCAAGAGAGAGATATTCCCTGGGCAAAGTGAGACAATCTCCTACTTGCTCTCCTTCCTCCCTCTGCCTCCTGGAGTTCTGCAGGAGACATTTATGTTCCCCAATGACCATTTTTCCCAACTAGGGGACATACATTCCAGATTCCCATGAGGCTCTCCCAGTCTAACGACAGCAGCCACTCCATTTCCAAGGCTGCTCACAGGAGGAGCAGCAGCAGCCACCCAGAAAGTCATGTCTGGTCTACGTACAGACTCCTCAGACAGAAGCCAGGGAGACTGACAGACCAACAGCTTGGGGACATCATTCTACCCTGAACTCTCAGAGCTGGGCCACTTGTGTCCACCTTATTTGGGCTCCTGAAGGTGGCTGAAAGCAAGTCATATAAACCTAGCATCCCTTGATTGGAGGAGTAAGTAAGGCCTGGTGTAGACCAATACCCAAACGGCCAAGAGCTCTCTTCAGTTATCCTGTCCAGACTTGCCATGTGCTTATTTGTTGGGAAAGATTGAATACTCCTTTACACTAGGGTAAACATGATTGATAATCTTTAACAGGCATCCAAACCTTATTGGCTCAACATACTTTTATTAAGCTCCTACAACATGACAAGTACTCTGCTAGACACTAGTGTTACAAAGAGGAATCAAATGGATTCATAAGTAAGAGAATTAAGCTCTAAAGTGTTGGGGAGAGTATTTTCAGGAATATCCACGGAGACTATCCCATGGATGAGTCTAAAGTCCAGCATCTTCCTGAAATCAGAACCTGGGCCATAGCCAATCCTGGAGCCTAGAATGGTACAGGTCTTATTGCTCCACAGTAAAAGCCAAGGAGTGGCCTTCCCCCAACACCAATCTCAGCACCAGTGCTCCTGCATCATACATTACTGGGTTCAGAAATTTTTGGAGATGGTGACAAAGTAGACATATGGATATGGGGCACATAAACTTGGTTACAGCAGGCAAAGCCACTATTACCCACAACCTTGTATTACTGGTATTGTAGCAGAGCCTCTTGGTCCCAGGGGATGTACTGAGGCACTGAGAGCACTCACATGTCATGCTCCGGCAGCACTGTACTTGTATTTTCACAAATGGACAAAAAGAGCAGAAGACATGTTCCTGTGGGAGAATGGGAAGGAGGGCTGGTGCTTTGAGTGATAGCTATACAGACCAGTGTAGGGAGAGGGTGTAGCTGAGCCCAGATGGCCTAGCTGAGATAGGCAGTGAGTGCCCATCAGCCCTCTCTGGAGGTCTGCTGGGCCAGCTCTGGGCTTCCCTGCCGGCAGCTGTGATGTCTGGTGCACCTCACTCAGCTACCCCTCAGTAGCTCTCTACCCTAACCCCTGCCTCCCAGTGCACCTGTGACTCTGTGCTCAGAGACAGGGGCCTGCACAGATCACTGTCAGCTTACCTCCTCAGTTCTGGAGCCAGGCCACCCTCGAGGCCACAGAGCTGATCCACAGTCCCATGTCCAGGTAAAGTGACTGGCAGCCAGCTGAGAGCAGGTCCCATGGGCATCACAGAATCAAAGTAGAAGAGGTCATTCAGTTAATCCCTCATGGCTGGGTGAGGAAGCAGGGACAGAGGTCTCCTGGCTCCCCAGACCTAGAATAAATCCTTCCTCCATTTCTTCCCTGTCCTCCACCTAGCAGGTTCCTGTGGAGCTGTGAAAAAACACACACACTCAAGCACACATACGCAGGTAGACCCCACCACATGTGCACACACGCACACACATCAGGTGCAGAGCTGAGCCCTGACCCCTGGCTGGTGGTTCTGGGTGTCGCCCATGTGACAGTACTCACTTCCTATTTGGCTTCCCTGAGGCTTGGAATGGACAGAGAGGGGTCACAAACAACCTCTCCTGCAGGGTGGGGGCAGAGGCTCCCGGAGAGACCCGCAGCCAGTCCACACAGGCAAGGGGAGGTCACCAGCTCCTTCCCAGTGACCTCCAGTCCCTGTAGAGTCCCTCAACACTATTTCCCAATCTGACAAATGTGAGCCAAACCTGGCTTCTCAGTGACAACCCCCACTCCCAGCATAAAGGGTGAGTGACAACATTCTAAAACAGAAAAAAGAAGATGCATGCCTCCCTCTATGAGAAGAAATCCTTTGGGGACAGCCAAAGGGGAAAGAAATGAACATTTACCATGCACTTGCCATGCATTTTCACATATGGTCTCAGCAACCATCGGAGGAGGATTATAGTTTCCAGTTTTACCCAAAGGGAAACTGAGGCCCACAAATGCTAGTTATGCAATTTGCCCAAAGTCACAGCACTACTGAGTGGTGGAATAGCATTCAAACTCAGGTCTCCTTAATGGACAAGAAAAAAAGCCTCGAAGGCCAAGGTGGTGATTTGAGAAAGAAAAAGTATGCGGAAAGGGCAGAGCTGAGTATAAAAGCAAAACACGTGCATTTGAGTTTATTTTTAAAAGTCCAAATTTCTAAAAGAAAGGAATTTATATATGGGATATGTTACAATTCTGGTAGATTTTCAAAAAATAATAGACCCTTCCCCACTGAGCGAATTTATATCCAGTCTGCGTCCAAAGACTTGAGCCATGTAACCTTGGACGAGCCACTTAATCCTTTGGAGAGAGGCGGATTGGAGACGGCCCAGAAATGAGTTGGCAGAAGGAGGAAACTGAAGGTTGCTGATGTGAATGACAAATGCTAGAAATGTGGATGTGGAAGGGCAGAGAGAAACAGACATCTGGGAAGGGGGGTGAGGGCTGATGGCAGTGGGCAAGCAAAGAGAGCATGTCTGAGGCCAACCATCTGAGGGCCTACAGACAGGGGAGGGCACCCAACTATAATCTCGATGTAGCTAACAGCTCGTCTCATTCTGCCACTGCCCCAAGGCCTGAGGCCTAGGTGGTATTCAATGACGAGCTAAGAAAAAGCAAAGAAAAAATTCAATCCTGTGCTCAAATGGAGAAGGTAGGACTCTAAGAGGTTCCTGAAAGGATTGTGTCCACGGGCCCAGAATAGTGCTGGCACAAAATAAAAGATCAGTATCTGTTTATCAGATGAATTAATAAATCAGGATATCTAGTTTCTGACCCAACTCTGCTTCTCCATCAATCTAAAGAAATCAATTTAACCTCTCAGGATCTAATTTTCATCAAATGTAAACTGAAGAACTTATACTGGACAACCTCCAGCTCAGGTGCTCTATGGCCCAAGGCTGAGGACCCCCCCTGGCCAAAGCACACCCTCTCACAGACGAGAGCGGGATGAATGCCAATAGACCACGGAGTCCATGGATGCCAGCTCAGGGGTCAAGAATCCTCTTTGAGGAAGAGGTAGTGAGTAACCTCTGGGCTGGAACACAGAAGATAGTACAGAAAATTTATCCAATCCCTCTCTGTCACGCTCTCTCTCTCTCTCTCTCTCTCTCTCTCACACACACACACACACACACACACACACACACACACACACACACACACACACACTCTGGGAGGTAAGAGTCCCTCTTACCTCCCAGATCACACTTACCAGCCTAGCAAAGGTTTCAGCCAGATGTGTCAGCTCAGGAAGGTCTAATCCTTGGCCCCCAACAACTCCTCAGACTCCCATGCGTGTGGCCCTGTGTTATTTCAAATGTGAGATCCATTCCCCATCTTTTCTCCTGCATCCCTATCCTTCATCCATGCCTGCCACTCATCAAGCCTCCCACAGTGCCAGGGGGCATGGGCACAGGCTCCAGCCTCAAAGCACCTCTCCAGCACTGACTCCCTAGCTGACTTCGGGTAGTCATTTAACCACTCTGACTCCAGTTCCTCATCTGTGAAATTAGGAAATAATGCCTACCTGCAGGTTTTTTCCAAAAATTAAATAAGAGAGTGAACATAAAGAACCCTGAACACTGCAATAGGGGTATTGCAGTAGGGGAGACAGGTGAAGTTCAATGCCAGATTCAACAAGGACAAGTGGGGATTCACAACCAACAAACAGAGTGAGGGGGTCAGTGGATGGAAAATTACTAAGAGGAGACATAAATGGTAGGGGGATTCTTGCTAAACTGACTTAACAGGATTCATGCTGAAGGCAGGCCAGGACAGTCAAATACCAAAGGTGGGAGATGAGGAATTTGATCATAGATAGAGGGTGATCAGATATCAAGGGTGGGGGATTCTGTCTAAACTGACTTAGGATTCTTACTAAAACTAGGCTTAGCAAAAACAGACATGGAAGCCCAAGGTCAAAGCCTAATCAAAAAGAGGGTTCAAAGGAGCCTAACAAATGTTTGGTCAAGGAGAGAGTCTTGATAACCTGCCACAATTGTCCAACTAACAATTATCAAGCCAAACACAGGGCCTTAGTGTTCTAAGTCCTCAAAATAACCCTGGAAGGAGGATCAAGAATCATCATTCCAGTTTCATCAATAAGAAAATAAGGGCACCAACAGCCCAAACTCACACTGCTGGTGAATGACAGAGCTGGAATTTGAACCCAGAAAGTCTGGCTCCTAAGCCCACAGCCTTAATCACCAGATGACACAACTTCCCATCTAGTTCATTTTTGATGGATTTCATGCTTAATTACTCTCTCCACAAATTTGGGGCACAGAGACCCAAAGAGATAGGGCTCTCATGCCATCCTGCTTTACAATGGGCCATCCCTTCACATCCTAATCATTACTTTGGGGCCTAGAAAGATAAGCCATTGTAATGGACACTCCATAATGTGATTTGACCAACAAAAACATTGGTACACAAAAGAAGAAACCACAGCAGATTTCTGCGTTAGTTTCTATTTTTGTTGTGTTCTGCTTTTGTTTGATAATAAGGGGGAGGAGACTGAGCTTGAACACTCATCTGCAGCAAAATTTTTTTATAACCAGGGCCTGGAAAACAACATGAGTTTTAATTTCTTCCAATTTTATTTCAACTTTGCCAGTGGACATCTGTTCTCATGGGCTTGGAAGCCATAATACACGGCTAACACTTTCCAATAATTTTCTTTTGATAATTCCTCTGACAGTGTGAATAAAAGGGCCTGAATATGGATTGAACATCACATGACAGTACTTTCCCAATTCTGTGTGACAAACTGATACTTTTCTTTTTCTACCAAGATAATAAGAGGGAAAAAAATGATTTATCAGAAGGGAAAAGCATTGGACTAGGCATCAGGAAAGTCGGGCTCTCATTCAGGCTCTGCTACCTACTCTTTAGCTGTGTGACCTGGGGTGGGCAACTTCACATCTCTGGGTGTCTTTTTCAACACTGGGAAGTGACAATCTTATTCTACCTTATCCCCAAGTCCCTCCCAGCTCTGAAATTTCCTGCATCAATAATACAATATAGTGCCAGGAGACCCTCACAGCATCAGTATTTTGGCTTTGGACCTAGTTTGAGTTAACCTGGGTTGCTGGTTAACACAGGGGAAAATCCACAATTAATTGTATACATTTATGAGCATAAAAAGGGCAACGCTTATGTCAGGGGTCCCACATGACAGGTGACATAAGGGAGGGCATCAGAGTGAGCAAGTAAACAATAGGGAGAAATAGGAACAGTGGTGAACAGTGTCTCTGAAAGTGGCAGCAGTGGAAATGCAGGCCCAGTGTGACCAGAGTCTGAGTTTTCAAGAGAAGATAGAAGTCTAGATTTTTATGTGAGACTTCCCAATTTTTAAAATACTACTGGAGCCAAAGAAAACATACTCAGGGTCCCAGTTAGCAAATACTGGTTTCACGTTTACTGGGTCTCCATACCCTTCTCTTTGCTCCCAGAGCTCCAAGTATAAACAGCATTCATTTTTTCTATTTACTCATCTATCTCCCTGCTGGGCCTAGAACATCTTGAGGGTCCTGGATTCTATGTCAATCTTGAGTAGCACATTGTGAATAGTTAATGGAATAAAGGAATCTTATTATTTACAACTAAAACCTCCCAAAAGACCACAGACTGGGTGGCTTAAATAAGAGAAATGTATTTTCTAACAGTTCTGGTGGCTGGAAACTCCAAGATGAAGGTTCCTGCAGGATTCAGTTTCTAGTGAGGCCTCTCTTCCTGGCTTACAGGCAGCGACCTTCTTGCTGTGTCTTCATGTGCCCCTTCCATGGCGTGTGAGCACAGAGAGACAGAGAGCTCTCTGGGGTCTCTTTTTATAAGGCAATAAACCTATCAGGTCAAGCTCCACCACCCCATGACCTCTTTTAAACTTAATTACTCCCTTGGAGGCCTCATCTCCAAATACAGTCATACTGGGGGTTGGAGCTTCAACATATTAATTTGGTGGGCACACAAAAATTCAGTCAAGGGGGGAAATTCTCTGGCGGTCCAGTGGTTAGGACTCCATGTTTTCACTGCCAAGGGCCCGCATTCAATCCCTGGTCAGGGAACTAAGATCCTGCTAGCCACTTACTGTGGCCAAAAAAATTTTTTTTTTTATTTAAAAATTGAAACAAAAATTCAGTCCATCACAGTCACCTAATTCCAATCCACAAGAATTTACTAAAGGGATGGAGGAGGGAAAGTATAAGAAACTGAGTCTGGAGGGCAAGTCAAGAGGGGCAGGAGATGCAGAGGCCCTCAGCCAGGTTTGCCTGAGCCTCTTTCCTTTCCCAGTGGCCTGCATTTTCTCAAGCCTTACTGATGCTCCTCGCCCCTCCATTACCCACTGAGCTAAGCAATGGGCTCTCTCAGGACCATGGCCTTGAGCTTTCCTACAAGCTGATACACATACAGTATTGGCTGGGCCACCTCCAGCACCCACACAGTCTCCCTTCCTCACAGCAGACCTGACACGGAGACATCATTATCCTCACTTTCCTAACGAGAAAACTCAAGCCCAGGCAGGTGGAGTAATAGGTCCGAGGTCGTATGTCTAGTGAGTGGCAGGGCCCAGATTCAAACCCCAGTCTGCTTGGCAATAAGGCCTTTGCACCACCCCCTGAGCATCAGAGCTTTCCTGCCATCCACCTCTCCACTAGCTGCCCTGTCCCCAACCTAGAGCCTTCAGATATCAGAAGCCAGCCCCTGAACCACAAACTGATGTTTACCAGGAGTCAATCCTCATATTCCCCAGATACCTCACGCCTCATCTGATCATCATTTTCCCTCAGAGGCAGCCTTAGCATGCTACAAGTAAGAAATGATCCATGGTGAGTGGCTTCTGGGGTCCCAACAAGGCCCGCCCGCACTTCTTAAGCAAGTTAAGAAGTGCTTTCTTAACACTCTGCTTTCTGGTACTTGAAATTCCATTTTTTGAGCTTCCTAAATCAAACCCTGATGATGAAGCCTGGTTAATCATCAGATCATTCAGGAAGCTTTTTATTTTTTATACAATGAAAAAGCTCACTGATTCCCCCCCCATTTATATAAGTAATAAATGTTTACTGTAAAATGTTAAACAATACATAAAGATATAAGAAAATAAAACTCACCTGAAATTCTACCCTGAGATAACCATCACTAACACATCAACGACCTTATTTATATATATATAGGTTTTATGAGGTCTTATCACACATGCTACTTTTATTGCTAACTCTAAATGTGGTTTGGGGAGGGGAGGTTACTTTCTTACTCCACCTCTGTCCCCTATCACCCACAGTCTTTGGCCCAAGTCACCAATGTTAACAACCTTTCTCTATGCTCATCAATCATACGTACAGACAGGCATAGACTGATTGATAACGATGATGATAATGATAGGTTTAAAAGGGAGATCTGGATTATCCTTTGATTTATCCTTAAAAAAAAAAAAAAAAAAAAAAGAAATCGGGACTTCCCTGGTGGCACAGTGGTGAAGATCTGCCTGCCAATGAAAGGGACACGGGTTCGATCCCTGGTCTGGGACGATCACACATGCCGTGGAGCAACTAAGCCCATGCGCCACAACTATTGACCCTGCACTCTAGAGCCCGCGGGCCACAACTACTGAAGCCCGCGTGCCTAGAGGCCATGCTCCACAACAAGAGAAGCCACTGCAATGAGAAGCCCACTTGCAGCAGCTAGAGAAAGCCCACATGCAGCAACGAAGACCCATTGCAGCCAAAAACAAAAAATAAATTAAATAAATAAATAAAATAAAAATTTTTAGAAAGAAATCATATACATTTCTCTGACTTGATTTTCTTGTTTAATAATAGCTCATGGGAATACCTTAGTCATCTTTTTTAAAACTTCAAAGTACTCCATGATATTGATAATCACAATGCATTGAACTATTCCCCTACTGATGGAAACTTTATGTCCTATTTTTGTCACTATGCAACAAATATTCTAGGACATATCTATCCATACACACTGCCTCTATTCTATGAAAGAGATTCTCTGGAACGGAATTGCTAGGTTGAAATGACGTGTGTTTTTAATTTTAACTGCTAATGCCAGATTTCTTTTCAAAATGTTGTAGCAATCTACCTCTCTACCAACACTCTCCTGCTTCCCACCAGTAGTAGGTGTTATCATTCTCTAATTCTGTCAATCTGATGGGTGGAGAGTGATAACCCATTGTTACTTTTTTTTTTTTGTTCATTTCCCTGTCTACCAGAGAGCTTGAGCATCTTTTTAATGTTCATTAGTCATTTGGGTTTGTGTTCCTGTGAACAGTCTGTCCTTATCCTCTGCCCATTTTTAACTGGATTGGTTGCCTTTTTTTAATTTTTATTTTATATTGGAGTGATTAACAATGTTGTTTTAGTTTCAGGTGTACAGCAAAGTGATTCAGTTATACATATACATGTATCTATTCTTTTTCAAGTTCTTTTCCCATTTAGGTTATTTCAGAATATTGAGCAGAGTTCCCTGTGCTATAAAGTAGTTTCTTGTTGGTTACTGGTTGCCTTTTTATTATCAATTTGTAAGATATTAATCCTTTGGAATAGAGACAGGCTAACAGTTCACCTAAGCTGTTTCTTCATCCTCCTAAGAACAGCCAGACTACATGCCCCAGCCTCCCTAGTGCTTAGACATATCCAAAGACTTAGTTTCAGCTGCTGAATCATGGTGGCAGTGTGTGTTCCACTCCCAGATCCAGCCCATAAAACTGCCCACTTGTGAGTGTCCCTCCTAACTGTCTTTCCCCAACAACCTCGGAAGCCACATATTAACGATGGAGCTGCAACAAAATGGAAAGAGCCTGGGTTCCTGAAGCCCTCCCTGGAAGAGAGCTGCATCCAAACAGGTCACCTACTGTGGACTTCATATGAGTGAGAAACTCATTTCTATTGTGTTAAACCATAGGGAGTAATGGGTTGATATGTATAGCAGTTAGTCATGCCCTAACTAATACACCTACCACCTGCCATATGTTTTACAACTCTGTTCCCCAAACTATCACTGTGTATCAACTTTGCTTGTAGTAAAATTTAAATTTTAAAATGCCTATATTTTCTTGTACTCCTTCATTTTATAGTTTCTATATTCTCTATCTAAAATGATCTCTTGGAAGATTTTCAGGAATACAGATTCTAAAATCCATCCTAAAAAATTCTGCTATAAGAGACTGTAATGGAGCCAGGAAATCTAGATATTTTTTAAGCTCCCTGGGTGATTCTGCTACTTTCCCAGGATTGAGAGTATTGCTTAGGCCATTAAAGTGGCAGCCCCTACCAAAACAGAAGTAACTTGGGGTAATGACCCCCTTATTACTCATTGATGCCTCAGAGAATAATTTACCTGTCTTCTAAAAGTAGACTCCTGGAGGCATCTGGAGAGATCCTAACCTGAAGCTATGTGTTAGCCCATCATTGTAGGAGGCTACAGTGTGTTCATATCCTGACTCCTCTACTTGTGTGTCCTTGGGCAAGTGACTTACCTTCTCTGGGCCTCCTTTTTCCTCCTCTACAAAGTGGACGGTGATTATAATTTCTACTTTGTGATATGAATACTGACTTAATTTTCAGGGTCAAGCCAAAGATAAAGATACACATAAATATATTTAATTCAAAACCTGGCACATGAGAGCAGCCCAAGAAATTGTTATTATTAATTCTAACTTAGAGAGACACTAAATACGACCTTGCCTAATCTATAATTTTGCCTGTGGACAGTTCCACTGGACATCTTCAGGCACTAAGCCCTTTCAGTTAAAGAAATGCAAATTAGAGGGCTTCCCTAGTGGCGCAGCGGTTGCGCGTCCGCCTGCCGATGCAGGGGAACCGGGTTCGCGCCCCGGTCTGGGAGGATCCCACGTGCCGCGGAGCGGCTGGGCCCGTGGGCCATGGCCGCTGAGCCTGCGCGTCCGGAGCCTGTCCTCCGCAACGGGAGAGGCCACAGCGGAGGGAGGCCCGCATACCACAAAAAAAAAAAAAAAAAAAAAGAAATGCAAATTAGAAACATCAGATATAGATAGATAAATACTTAAAGAGCAATTAGCTTTACAAGCATAAAAATATCCCAGAAATTCTCTGAATCTCTCAAAACTTGCTCAGTTTGGTCTGTATTGTATTCGTGTATTTGTGGGGGGGGTTGTGTTGCGGAGCAGGGGATGTTTAAAAGGTTAGGTTAAGTATAAGGACTGCAAGCTCTTAAGAAAAATAATTGCTATCAGAATGACTATCATCAAAAAGTCTAAAAATAACAAATCCTGGAGACGGTGTGGAGAAAAGGAAACCATGATACACTGCTGGTGGGAATGTAAATTGGTACAGCCACTACAGAAAACAGTATGGAGGTTCCTTAAAAAACAAAAATAGACTACCACATGATCCAGCAATTCTACTCCTGGGTATATATATGGAAAAAATAATTTGAAAAGACACATGCATCCCAGTGTTCATAGCATTATTTATAATAATAGCCAAGACATGGAAACAACCCAAGTGCTCAGACAACTGGATTAAGAAGATGTGGTGTAGTAAAACTCCTAGAAAAGAACACAGGCAAAACATTCTCTGACATAAATCGTGCCAATATTTTCTCAGGTCAGTCTTCCAAGGCAATAGAAATAAAAATAAATAAATAAACAAATGGGACCTACTCAAACTTACAAGCTTTTGCACAGCAAAGGAAACCATAAAAAAACAAAACAGAACGACAACCTACGGAATGTGGGAAAATATTTGCAAATGATGCAACCTACAAGGGCTTAATCTCTAAAATATACAACAGCTCATATAGCTCATAAACAAAAAAACAACCCAACTGAAAAATGGGCAGAAGACCTTAATAGACATTTCTCCAAAGAAGACATTACAAATGAACAGTAGGCACGTGAAAAGATGCTCAACATCACTAATCATTAGAGAAATGCAAATCAAAACTACAGTGAGGTACCACCTCACACCAGTCAGAATGGCCATCATTAAAAAGTCTACAAATGCGGCTTCCCTGGTGGTGCAGTGGTTAAGAATCCGCCTGCCAGTGCAGGGGACATGGGTTCGAGCCCTGGTCCGGGAAGATCCCACATGCCGTGGAGCAACTAAGCCCGTGTGCCACAACTACTGAGCCTGTGCTCTAGAGCCTGCAAGCCACAACTACTGAGCCCACCTGCCACAACTACTGAAGACTGTGCACCTAGAGCCCATGCTCTGCAACAAGAGAAGCCACCTCAACGAGAAGCCCGCGCACCACAATGAAGAGTAGCCCCTGCTCGCGGCAACTAGAGAAAGCCCACGTGCAGCAACGAAGATCCAATGCAGCCAAAAATAAATAAATAAATTTTATTTTTTTTTAAAAATCTACAAATAACAAATCCTGGAGAGGGTGTGGAGAAAAGGGAACCCTCTCCTACACTGTTGGTGGGAATGTAAGTTGGTGCAGCCACTATGGAAAACAGTATACAGGTTCCTCAGAAAACTAAAAATAGAACTACCATATGATCCAGCAATCCCACTCCTGGGCATATACCTGGACAAAACT
>NC_041224.1:87950967-88046986 GCF_002837175.3 Physeter macrocephalus
AGTGAGAGGCCCGCGTATCACAAAAAAAAAAAAAAAAAAAAAAGACATGGAAACAACCTAAATGTCCATAAAGAAGATGTGGTACATATATACAATGGAATACTACTCAGCCATAAAAAAGAACAAAATAATGCCATTTGCAGCAATGGATGCAACTAGAGATTATCATACTAAGTGAAGAAAGTCAGAAAGAGAAAGACACAATACCATATGATATCGCTTATATGCGGAATCTAAGATATGGCACAAAAGAACCTGTCTACAAAACAGAAACAGACTCAGACACAGAGATCAGACTTGTGGTTGCCAAGGGGGAGTGGAGAAGGGAGAGGGATGGACTGGGAGTATGGGGTTAGTAGATACAAACTATTACATTTAGAATGGATAAACAACAAGGTCCTACTGTATAGCACAGGGAACTATATCCAATCTCCTGGGATAAACCATAATGGAAAAGAATATAAAAAAAGAATGTATGTATGTATATAATGAGTCACTTTGCTCTACAACAGAAATTAGCACAACATTACAAATCAACTATACTTCAATTTTAAAAAAAAAGATGTGGTATATACACACACATACACACACACAATAGAATATTACTGAGCCATAAAAAAGGAATGAAATATTGCCATTTCAACGTGGATGGACCTAGAGAATATTATGCTTAGTAAAAATAAGTTAGAGAAAGACAAATACTATATGATATCACTCATATTTGGAATCTAAAAAATAATGCAAATGAATGTATATAGAAAACAGAAACAGATTCACAGACATAGAAAACAAATTTATGGTTACCAAAGGGGAGAGAGAGGGTGGAAGGGAAAAATTAGGGGTATGGGATTAACAGATACAAAGTACTATACATAAAATAGATAAGCAACAACAATTTACTGTATACCACAGGGAATTATACCCAACAATCTTATAATAACTGATAATGGAATATAATCTGAAAAAAAAAACTGAATCACTATGCTGTACACCTAAAACTAACACAATATTGTAAATCAACTATACTTCAATCTTTTAAAAATGGATGCTGGGACAACGATTCATGAATAACTGCTCAGGGTAAGTCCAGATTAAATCCCAGAAAAACAACTGCCAACATTAATTAAGGGAACCTGAATTTATTGAGGGCCTACCCTGTGCCAGACTGTGTGCTAAGGATGTTATTTGCCATCTCCTTCATCCCTTGAATAGGCCCATGAAATTGCATGTTACTATTCCCACCTAGGAGATGAGAAAACAGGGGCTCAGAGAGGTTAAATAAGTTGTCCACAGCTATTAAAGAGTGGAGTCAGGATGTGCACTCAGGTACAAGGTTGCTTTTGGGGATGGTGAAAATGTTCTAAAATTAGATCATGATAATGCTTTCACAACTCTGTGAGTATACAAAAAAATTCACTGAACTATACACTTCAAACCAGTGAACTTTATGGTATATAAAGTATATCCCAATAGAGCTGTTTAAAAAAAAAAAAAAAGGGCACCAGGTCTGTCTGACTGCCACACCAGACTCGTGTAAAATGCTTTCTGGCTTAAAAAGTGCTTTAACGTGCATCACCTTGTTAACGTCCAAACCACCCCCCTTCCCCCTCCCAACACCACAATGTAGCTGTGGAAATCCCACAGGCCTACAGAGAGGTGAGGGATGGATAAACAAAGCCAAAACTTTTACATGGCCTGTCAGGCCAGATGGTCAGCAAAATCACAGGGGTCAGAGCAGGTATGGAAGTCAGGTATCAGAGTCTGAATGTGTGGGAGAGCAGGGCAGCCAGTGCAGCTGGTGCCTTCCCATGCTCACCAAAACTGTCACAAAAACCTCTTCAGTCCACTTACAACGCTGGCTTGCTAACCTTTATTTAAAAATCAAATCTGATCTCATGGATCCCACTAGAAGCCCTCAGCAGCTCGCCTTTGCCTTAGGGTTACACACAAAGATTTTAATGCAAAACCCAAACCCCTCAAGACCTAAGGCCGCCACATGACACCCTCCACTCTAGCCACACCAAAGACGGGGCATGGCCAGTCTCTGGCTGCCAGAGAGTGCTCAAGTCTTCATGCTTCTGCCATCATTGCTCCTTATCTGCCTGAAGGATCCCAAGCAGCATCAGAGTCAATTTTAACTCTGCTCTGTGGGCCCTGCTGCCCTCCCTCGCCCACAGCCCGCACCTTCTAGTTTTCCACTTACATTTTCTTCATATCTTCTTTTTTTTTTTTTTAGCATTTTCACACTCCATTGGCACTATTTGTTCCTTGCCATCTTCCCCTCTTTCCACAGCCTTATCACTACAAATCCACACAGCCAACTGCCCACTTGCCCACTTACCCTTCTCAACGTGGAAGGAACACAGGCCCTGTTCTGGACTGAATTGTGTTCCCCCAAAAGGGAGAAGTCCTAACCCCAGGTTCCTGTGAGTAAGACGTTATTTAGAAATAGGGTCTTTGTAGATGTAATTCGTTAAGATGAGGTTGTACTGATTAGAGTGGGCCAACTTCAGTGTGACTGATGTCCTTATAAAAAGAGAAGACACAGATACACAGACATTCAGGAATAATGCTGTGTTGATGATGGAGGCAGAGATTGAAGTGATGAAGCTACAAGCCAAGGAATGCCAAGGGTTACCAGCAACCACCAGAAGCTAGGAAGAGGCAAAGAAGGACCCTCCCCTAGAGATTTCAAAGGGAGCATGGCCACGCCAACACCTTGATTTCAAACTTCTAGCCTCCAGAACTGTGAAAGAATACATTTCTGTTGTTTTAAGCCACCCATTTCTGTGGTTTTAAGTGAATCACCCAGGTTCTATATTACCATAGCTCTAGCAAACTCATACAAAAACTTTATACACATTAAGGTGAAGGGTAGCAGAATATGTCACCCCAAATACGTCACTTGAACATAAGGATTTATGAGCTGAAGGCAACTGAGAAGGAGCAAGTAAAAGAAAAGCTTTCTGTCCTCCCTCTATTTGCCTAAAATCAGGATATAAATTTGTAAAGGTGTCCCCCACTCCCCTCTCTAACAGGAAGGACAGAAGTTAATCATCAGAGACAACTCTAGACCCTTATTGGTCCAGAGAACCACCAAAGGAGTCTACAAAACAAAGTTTACTAACTAGCCCTTATCTTCCATAAGTCCCCCATATATTTGCCTTTCTCGGAAGGAAGATAACCCAAAACAATGTCCTCCTCTCTCTTTAAAAAGACTTTCTAAACATTCTTTAACACCATACACAAAAATAAACTCAAAATGGTTCAAAGACCTAAATGTAAGGCTGGACACTATAAAACTCTTAGAGAAAAACATAGGCAGAACACTTTTTGACATAAATCGCAGCAGTATCTTTTTTGATCCACCTCTTACAGTAATGAAAATAAAAACAAAAATAAACAAATGGAATCTAATTAAACTTAAAAGCTTTTGCACAGCAAAGGAAACCATCAACAAAACAAAAAGACAACCCTCAGAATGGGAGAAACTATTTGCAAATGATGCAACCGACAGGGGACTGACTTCCAAAATATACAAACAGCTCATGCAGCTCTATGTCAAAAAAACAAACCCAATCAAAAAATGGGCAGAAGATCTAAATAGACATTTCTCCAAAGAAGACATACAGATGGCCAAAAAGCACATGAAAAGATGCTCAACATCGCTAATTATCAGATAAATGCAAATAAAAACTACAATGAGGTATCACCTCACACCAGTCAGAATGGCCATCATCAAAAGGTCTACAAACAATAAATGCTAGAAAGGGTGTGGAGAAAAGGGAACCCTTCTACACTGTTGGTGGAAATGTAAATTGGTACAACCACTGTGGAGAACACTATGGAGGTTCCTTAAAAAACTAAAAACAGAACTACCATATGTTCCAGCAATCCCACTCCTGGGCATATATCTGGAAAAAAACCATAATTCGAAAAGATACATGCACCCCATAGTTCATTGCAGCACTATTTACAATAGCCAAGACATGGAAGCAACCTAAATGTCTATCGACAGAGGGATGGATAAAGAAGATGTGATACATATATTCAACGGAATATTACTCAGCCATAAAAAAGAACGAAAGAGGTCTGGCGCAAACGAGCAAGAGGGAGGAACCCCCACAGTGGCGCCTGCTTGCACCGGCTTGTCGTGGTAGAACGAGCGCCTAAATATTTCTGCCCCAGCATGAGCCAAAGCTGCCCTCCGCCTCTTTAGGAGACTCTGCAAGACCAGCAGGTTTCTTGAATGAAGAGTTGGTGGGTGAGCTGTGTGACATCTACGGGGGGAGTGGAAAGACTGAAGGGCTTCCCTGTATTGCTCTCTTTCCTGAATTACTATCTACTTAGAGTCCCTCTCAAAGCCAGAGTCCAAGGGAAAGATATCCAAGAATGAGAACTAGAACCTGGATTTTGGTGAATTTAACAAGTGCAGAGAGAAGGAAGTTGATGTTCTTATCTGCAAATTTTGGAGAATTCTGTGACTAGGAATCAGAAAAACTGATTTTAAATATTTCTTATTTTTCTATCAACCAACTGGATGACCTGAGATCTGCCACATATACACTGAATCACTGAACAAGCCATAAGATCTTACTTGAATAGCTTCTCATGTTGTCACTGTAGCCATCAGACAAGAAAATATGTACAAATTACTTGTAATAACTCAAAATTCACTATATGCTACTTGCTATATTTTCATGACACATGGTAGAACTATAAGTGTTACAAGAGATACTGAGAAGGTGTTCTGAAAATTCAGTTGAATCACAAGATTTGATATCATTCAAATCTTATTTAATTGGGTATAATAGGGGAATAAATGTTAGTCAAACTTCTACTGTTATGAAATACTCCTTTATCTTTCAATCTTCCATGTGCTTGGATAGATTTCTACTGATTATAAACAAATAAAAGAAGAAAAGAGAAAGTGGAAGTCTGGAAAGAGGGGAAAAAAAGAAGGAAAGTAGGCAAAATTGAAAAATGACAAATAAAAGACCAAAAAAATTTGGAAAGGAGACTAAAATAAAAGTATTAGAAGGATGCAGAATACTAGGGAGAGAAGGATAATGTTAAAAAAAATTCAAGTGAGCATATTTTAAAGATCTTAATAGCTTTATTCAATGATTCATGAATCGAACAGCATCCAATCTAGCAGATAGAGAGCTCTGAGGAGCTGTACAAAATGCAAAAGACTTAATATGCAGAAGGGAATGGGAACAAGGGAGTTACACTAGGCAAAAAGCAGAATGGTTATGACAAGGTCACTTTCCTTTAGGGAATGGCAGATTACCTAACTAGTGCTGATTAGGTGATTCCTGACTGGTTTAAGATTCCATTTTTGGGAGAGCAGAAACTGTAATTAAGTCTCCTCTCAGTTTCGTGACATGAGGCTTAGCATAAGTGACTCCATTTGAAGCCTATTGTCTTGTTTTTAACAATAGAAAGAGGACAAGAGTGTTACAGATGAAAACAGATTACAGAAGTTATTATTAATTCAACCCTAATAAACTTGCCTAAAATTAAGAAAGGAGTCTGCATTATTTGGCAAAAAGTTTAGATAATAATCAGCATTTTCAGATTTTTTGTAGTGACAAAATAGCTTCAATATCTCATTCATAAAACCACATCTATACATATTAATATATCATTTATTTTTAAGGATAGAATCATCAATGGCAGGAGGGAGAAGCATATATAAAAATAAAAGATTATAATGAATATAAGTGACAATCACGTCTGGTTACCTACCATTTTTTTTTTTTCCAGAACCCAATTTTTTGGGATATGAGTGGCACTATTTTCAGGGTATGTCAGCCCTTAGACAATCCATTTCTCCCCTGGTTTCTAAAGGTGGGCAAATAATCTGTTAGGACTAATAAGACCTGAGGGGAATTTTCTGAGAAAGACTTTCCTCCTTAATAAAAAGAAAGAGATGGGCATAAAGAATTTCAGACTTGCACCTTTCCCCTTGTTCCTGTTTTGGATTGCAATTGTTAGAGGAATTACTATAGTTATCCACGTGATTGTAAAACTCAAAAGAATCACTGAGAAGGTAACTCAGGGTTTTAAAATCATTGGGCCACTGAACCAATTTTGTAATAACTACTTACCTTTTAAAGTAATACTACCCAAGACAATAAACTTTCATTTTAGGCTAAAAAAAAAAAAGAACAAAACAATGCCATTTGTAGCAACATGGATGAAGCTAGAGATTATCACACTAAGTGAAGTAAGTCAGAGAAAGCCAAACAGCATAGAATATCACTCATATTTGGAATCTAATTTTTAAAAATGATACAAATGAACTTGTATACAAAACAGAAACAGATTCACAGATTTCAAAAACAAACTTATGGTTACCAAAGAAGAAATGTTGTGGAGAGGGATAAATTAGGAGCCTGGGATTAATATACACACACTACTATATATAAGATAGGTAACCAACAAGGACCTACTGTATAGCACAGGGAACTCTACTCAATTTTCTGTAATAACCTATATGGGAAAAGAATCTGAAAAAGAATGAATATATGTATATGTATAACAATCACCCTGCTGTACACCTGAAACTAACACAACATTGTAAATCAACTAAACTCCAATAAAATTTTAAAAATTTAAAAAAAGAGAGACTTTCTAGACACAGGACACTTCCATTTTATAGCTCATTGGCCAGAACATAGTCATATGGTCATACCTAGCTACAAGGAACGCAGGGAAATGTATCTTTCACCCAGGTGAAAATATGGCCAACTGAAGAGCAGTAGATGAGGAATGGCCTCTTATAAAATTATTCCAATAAATAAATGAAAATGAAATTATAGAGTATCACCATCTTGCATCCTCCAACAAATTAACGGATAAAAGCACTGAGCATCAACGACTGCTAATATAAGAGAAAAAGACTGAAAAGCAGACATTACATGCCTCCTGATGAAAGAACACATAACATTAACAATCCAGTTTAAACGATCAGTTATGAGTTTGATCAAACCTCTGGTAATCAGCAAAACCAAAACTGTGAGAAACTCTATAGGTCAAATAGACCAGGTTCTTCAAAAGATAAACTGTAAAAAGAAGAAAGGGATGGAAAGGAAAGTGCAGTTTAAGAGATTTAAGAGACAGATCAGTGTTGTTAAAGAGCAAAATTAAACTTTGTTGCCTAGAGATGCACGATGGAGGTAATCAAACTGTGAAGATATGCAAGGAAGTGATTACCATAAAAGTTATGATCGTAGTTAGTTCTGGAGGGATAGAGGAGTTTGTCATTGGGGCAGAGTTCATGGAAGGGCTTCTGACGTAGCTGGCAGAACTCTATGCCTTCACCTGGGTGGTGGTTAGAAGGATGTTCGCCTTATAACAATCCACTGATCTATAATTTGTTTTGTGTGTTATTTTCTGTTTGCGTTTTGTCTTACAATGAAAGGGTTAAAATGAGCAAAAGAAATGTTTTTCATTAAAAGGCATTGCAGCCTTCAATTAAGAAGCATGCCAGGAGCTTCCCTGGTGGCGCAGTGGTTAAGAATCTGCCTGCCAATGCAGGGGACACGGGTTCGAGCCCTGGTCCGAGAAGATCCCACATGCCGCGGAGCAACTAAGCCCGTGCGCCATACCTACTGAGCCTGTGCACCTAGAGCCCATGCTCCGCAACAAGAGAAGCCACGACAATGAGAAGCCCGCGCACCACGATGAAGAGTAGCCCCCACTCACCGCAACTACAGAAAGCCCGTGCACAGCAACAAAGACCCAACACAGCCAAAAATTTTAAATAATTTTTTTTTTTAAAAAGAAGGATGGGGCTTCCCTGGTGGCACAGTGGTTGAGAGTCCGCCTGCCGATGCAGGGGACATGGGTTCGTGCCCCGGTCTGGGAAGATCCCACATGCCGCGGAGCGGCTGGGCCCGTGAGCCATGGCCGCTGGGCCTGCGTGTCCAGAGCCTGTGCTCCGCTACGGGAGAGACCACAACAGTGAGAGGCCCGTGTGCCGCAAAAAAAAAAAAAAAAAGGATGCCAGAAGAAAATTTAAATGGGCAGCAAAATACCCACTATAATCAAAGAAATAACTGAATAAATTTTTCCTAAGCTGAAGATGCTCTCAACAAGGAAATGGAAAGGATGTATAAGCTGCTATACGAGTATTCCTTACAGAAAACAATTTCTAGAAGACCTTTTGACTAAGAAGTCTGAGCCCTTAATTCACTGCCAAGGAGTTGCTCAGGGCAACCTCAACTCGAGCCAGGAAAGGTTCTGTTTCCTAATAAAGAGGAGGTGGCCGCCTGGCATAGCCACTCACACTGTGAGTCTGAGAACATAAGTTCCCGCTTTAGCTCAGCCACTGCCTCCCTACATGACCTTGGGTGAGTCACCTAAACTCAGTGTCTCCATCACCCAAATGGGGAGTGAGTGTTGAATGAGGTCATCAAGAGGCCCTTCCAGCTCTACCTTCATATAATCTTATGATTCTAAAGCAGGATCTCTCAGAGGGTAGTCTGTCAACCACCTGTGTTAGAATCACTGGTTATTGAAAAGGCAGATTCCTTGGCCCCATCCAGACCTAGTGAGTCAGACACTCTGGGGATGGGGCACTGGAATCTGTTTTTTTTCCAAGGACCCCAGGTGTTTCTTATATGAATTAGTTTGAGGGCCCCTGTTCTAAGGTATTGTTTAGGTAGAAAAGAGGGTGGAAAGGACTTCACATCTCTTAAACTCCTCCTATATGCCAAAATGCTAGGGCAGTTTGATTATATATATATATAAGAAGGTGGTACTCCCCCATCCTACAGATGAAGGAGACTCAGAGACTTTCAGTCACAGAGCAGTAAGTAAGGGATCTGTCTGAATTGGAGGGCTTCTTCACAAAAAGTTAGGGAGGGAGGGAGGGAACTAAATTCAAACTGAGAAAGTGTCCCAGTATTGGAAAGATCCTAGTTGAGAGGCCCTGTTATGCATTTGTCACTGGCAAAGCCCATTAACAATTCCCAGGAAAGAAAAACAGAATCTGGGTAAAATAATAAAGTCTAACCTTTTTTCGTCCTTTGTGCTTAATCTAGTTTCACTCGCTCGTAGGGTACCACATGTGGAGGTACTGCGTCGGGCACCTCTGACGAGAGTTCCTAGCGCGAATCGACTGCGCTAGCACCTCAGCTTAGACGCTGCCGATGACTCTGTGATTCAAGATGGCGGCGGCAGTGTGCCGTGTGTAGAGATGCTGCAGCTGGCACCTCAGCTCGGCGGGCCGTGTGCAGAAGCTCTGCGCATGACACTTCAATTCAAGATGGCAGCGGCAGCGTGCTGTGTGTAGAGACGCTGAGCCTGGCAGTTCAAGCTGGAGCACCTTTGAGCAGCACAGCTGTGCCCAGCCGGGAAGAACTCCGCCCCCTCCCCGCTGACAAGAAACCTACAAAGCAGCCCTGCTGTTGGCCGTTGCCGAGGGCTTTTTGGGAGAGCGTGTGCTCTAGGGCGAGAGTTCCATTATTTGATGAAAGAATAAAGCTTTCCCTTGCTTCTGAGTCGACAGCGGTCTCGTTAGATTGGCACGAGTGACACGGGGCAGGGGGACCCTTGTTAGGGACTGACTCGAGGGGGTCAGTAACGCTTTCAGCACAGGCACACACCATACAAAACTATCTTTAGCTTAATATTGTAAAGAGGAGGTGGGTGGGGAGTAACGGGAGGGATGACCTGGGAAGACAGAGTAAGGTCTCTCCTTTGCAACATGGAAGCCAGAGGAAGATATGTAAACACTTGAAGTTTCTGGTGTAGAAAAATAAGTAGCCAGAAGATCTTAAAGTTAAGTGGCCTAGAGAACAAAACAGCCAGGAACAGCTTTTGACTCCTGCATGTTAAGGAAGAATTTATAATACAACAATATTCTGGCATATTGATTTCTTTAAAAGTTGCTATAAAATATGATCTTTAAGTGTACAGATTATTTAATATATCTTAAATGTCTTAATAAAGAAAAATTGTTATAAAAAAAGGACTGAAGATGCCATGACTGGAGGTAGATCTCAAGCAGACTTTGCCTTGTAGTACAGATCACGTGTTTGAGTTCCAATTGCCTGGGGTCAGCACACCCAATATTTGGAGAGAGAAGATGATAACCTTCTTAAAGGTGAAATCTGCAAATATAAAATGATCAAAGTCCTAGCCAGAGGCATAGCCATGTGGGAGAGGGGGTAGAAAGTGCTTTCAAATATCTGTTAAACATTTTTTAAGTAAATCAAAGGATGGAAGGGGCTGCAGTAAGTAACATCCAGCTCTCTGGACAGGGAGAACGAAAGCTCAGAGAGCCTCTGGCTGCAAAAGTCAGGCTGTGGGAAGTAGTTTAGTCGAATGGGGCAGCCACTAAGATCATGGAAAGATTTGTAACCTACTAGTGTCAGCCACTGAGGTAGACACTGTGGGGGATGCACTTCTGCCGTGGGAGGCCAGTCACACACAGGAAAAGGTAACTAACAAGAAGAGATGGTAGAATGAGAACTGCAGAGCAAGATGAGCCAAGAAGTGCTGTGGGGATACAGAGGTGTGAGATACCCTCTCAGCCTAGGGCTTCCAGGGGAGCCAGTTTTCAAAATGAGAGACTTGTCAGACTCCAAATGGGGAATGGTGAGAAAAGGCACAGAGTGTGCACACCACACGGCACAGTTGGGGATCAGTGAGTCAGTCAGTTTAGTTGGAGAGGTGGGTTCCTACAAGGGATGTAAGATTGCTAAGGGCCAGACCAGGGATGGAGTAGGGGGTTCGAATGACAAGATTAAAGAGTTTAGAAGTTACCTTATAGGCAATAGGGAGCTAATGGAAGGTTAGGAATAGCATAACCCTTATAAATCCCAGATCCATATGTCCAATCTCTATATGGAGTTACAATAAAAAAGCACAGTCCAAACAGTTAACAACAAAAAGAATTCCAGTCTTTTACTTCCATCTCTCCCATTCATAACTCCCAGCAACATTTCTTGAATACTTTTTTTGTTCCCTCTCTTCCCCATACATACTACTCCAGAGTTCAACTTTCTGGCTAAGTTCTTCCCCTTTCCCTCCAACCTCTCTGCTCCAATCTTTCTATATTGCGAAAGTCTTGGAACACTTCTGACAAATAGAAACTCTCTTAAGCATGGGAGTGGGGAGGGAAAGAGTGAGGATGTAATACAAGGAACAAAGTTGAGGCGTAAAGGCAGCATTCTCCAAATCAAGAGGAGAGAAGGGAATATACAAGTCTACATATATTTTATACCATCATTGTAGTGATGATGAAATGTGGAGTTTTAGAAAAATGTCTATAATTACTGATCTGACCCTGAAATGTTACAGATAGATTGGGTACACACCGCTTTTTTATGTTTGGGAAGTCAGTGGATGGATGGACATATTCAATGAGAGGAGAATAAGCATGGGAGAGTAGTGAGCTGATTGTGTGTCACCGGAACTGGGCACGAAAGATAGTAAGTGATCAGCAACACTGACAAAGAAAGTTAAATTTTTGTGATTTTTCTGAAGGTTAATGAGTCATGAGTCAACCACTTCCAAGTAAACATTTCAAGCTGCATATCTAGGTCTTTTGGCAGTAATAAAAATGAGAGAGTTACATTTATAATTTCATTCAAATTTATTTTGTTTTATTTTTTTTAGACATCATTTCAGACTCACAGAAAAGTTGCAAGAGTAGCTAGTTATTTTGTAGAATGTCCTCAGTTGGGTTTGTCTGATGTTTGGTCATCATTAAATTCAGATTATGCCCTTTCAGTAGGAATGCCACATAAGTGATACTGAGTTCTACTAAATGTCTCATATGAGGAGGCAGTATGTTTTCATTTAAAAATAAAACATAACATATTATAAGGAGTGATTTTTCTGAGAATGATTATGCCAAAACTATGTTTAACTATAAAAATGAGAACAGACAGCTCCTAAAGGAACCATAGTAGGAACAATTGTAGACAACGGAGTTGTTTTCCAAGATGACACCAGAGCCTGTGGCTATTTTCTTTCTGTCTTCAGAAATTTTTCTGGGTGTCTCATCCTGAGTTTATGTAACCCCAGGTGGCCTTTAAAACTTTTTAAATCATGTAATTTAAGGAACAGAAGTCTTTATGATATATCCACAAAATGGAATGCTATGCAGCCATTAAGATGATGAAAAGGTAGGAATCACATGAATAGACATGAAAAGATGCCCAGAATTGGCTTTTTAAAGCAGGGTACAAAGCAGTAGGCATAATCCCATTTTTGTAACAAAACCGCAAGAGAGAGAAATGGAGATGGAGAGAAAGAGAAACAGAGTTAGAGAGAGAGGAATCTGGAAAGATCCATACCTGGTTATTTCTGGGATGTGAGATCATAGGCAAATTTCGATTTCCACTGTCATCTGGCTATATTTTTTAATAATTAGAATTTTATAAATATTATTACTCATGATCAATAAAAGCAATAAAGATGCTTCCATTTTGGAAAAAAAATCTGATGTAAAACAAGTCCTGGGAGCTTGGTGACGTCTCTTCAGAAGCACCTCTCTTACACATCCCTTCTTCCTTTTCTGTCTCCTAACAGAAGCCCTCACTGTCTACAGCCCTAAAAAGAAAGGGAACCCCCTGCGTTTTCCTGCCTTGCACTTAGCAGTTTCTCTGCATTACTCCCCATGTTGCCTGCTGCCCTCCTCTCAGAGGAAGGGGCTTCCTTTCCCCTCTCCCAGGCCCCTTTTCTCTGGTGTCTTGTCTCCCCCTTATTCCTGGCTTCCTTCCCAACACAGAGGTTCAGCAATCTCCCCTAAAACCCTTCCCCGATTCCCTCCCATCCAGCCAAACTCCCCAGAGAGGTGTCTACCCTTGCTAGCTGTATTGCCTCTTTAAGTCTTGAAGTCAGCTTCCACTTACCCACTCTAAAACATTGTGCTCTTAAATGCAGATCAAATCCAATGGTGGCTTTTCTTTTCCTTTCCTAGAAGACTCCTCTGCAGCTTTTAATACCTGCATTGGCCTTCTTGAAACGCCCTTTTCCATGGCTTCTAGGACAAGCTGCAGCCCCAGCCCTTCTCTCTCCTCTTTGACTGCTCATTTCTAAACCCTCCTAGATGGTTATTTCCCCAAGACTCTGCCCTGAACCTTCTGCTCTGCTTTTTGACACTCTTCTCCTGGGTGATCTTACCTACATCAAAGACTCATCATCTTTCCTCCAAACCTCCAAGTTCTGTGTTTCAGCTCTTAGCATCTAGTTTTTTCTGTCACGTGGGATAGATAGTGCTGATATTTTCATATCCACCGTCAATCACCTGCTAAGTCCAAGTAAGTCTACTGCTGAAATGTCTTGTTATGAACTGAATGTTTGTTCCCCCCAAAATCCGTACACTGAAGCCCTAACCCCCACTGTGATGGTATTAGAAGGTGGACCTTCGGGAGGTGATTAGGTTTAGATAAGGTCATGAGGGTGGGGTCCCTCTGATGGGATTAGTGTCCTTATAGGAAGAGGAAGAGACACCAGAGCTCTCTTTCCACCATGTGAAGATACACCCAGAAGGCAGCCATCTGCAAGCCAGAAAGAGAGTCCCCCAGAACCAAACCTGCCAGAATATTGATCTTGGACTTCCCAGCCTCCCAAATTGTGAAAAATAAATGTCTGCTGTTTAAGCCACCCAGTCTGTGGTATTTTGTTATGGCAGCACCATCAGACTAAGACACGTGTTAAATCTCTAGTCCCTCTTCTCCCACCCCACTGCCACTGCCCTGGTTTAGGTCCTTGTCATTGCCTGGATTGTGACAAAAGCCTCTTCCCTGAGTCACTCACCTTTACAAACCATCCCTCAAGCTCAGACCAGTATTCCCTTCCTGAAACACAGCCTGACGATGTCATTTCTCTGCTCAAAACCAAAATTCAGATTTCCCACAGGCCATTCCACAGAACACTTGTTCCATGGGTTGTTAATAGCTGATAGAGCAAAATAAAAAGGGGGGAGGGCAATGCCCAAATAAGTTTGACTTATTGAGAAACATTGGGTTAAACAAAGTTCAACAGGTTTCTTCACTGTAGAACTCATCACAGTTCTTCATATGCTAACGAAAATTTTGAATCTCTAAGAAGAAGTTATAAGTGCATTATTTCTCAAATTTATTTGACCCCAGAAATCTTTTGGGTTTTGTTTTTTTTTTTTTCACAGAATATTCTCACTCAGGAAGGATCCTTGTAAGAGGGGCCACAAGATGGAAGGAACCTACGTCCCAGATCTGCTTGGAGCTGCCCAGGACAGCAGCCCTACAAGAAATGTCAGTGATGGACTACTGGGTGGGTGAGAAATATGTTTTTATTGTGTTCAGCCACTTAAACTTCAGGGTTATTTGTTATTGCACTTAGCCTTTGCTGCCTAATGCAGAATGCACACAGGTTTTTAAGATATCTGCCAAAGAACAGATCATCTTTTTCAGCCTGGGGAGTTTTGTCACAATAATAGGCTACATGGATTGCAGCCTTATTATGTGTCAGATAAGGTGATCAGCACTTTGCAAACATTACCTCATTCAATCCTCTTGACGACCCAGCAGGGTAAATATTTTACTATCATTGCCTCATTTCACAGATGAAGAAACTAAAGCTTACAGAGGTTAATAACGTGGAGGTAAGAGGGTCAGGATTTGAATCCAGGTCTTTTGGCTAATGGATCCTGGATATTAATCACACTGAGGTCCTGCCTTCTAAGCCCAGGTTTTGAGGTCAGAAAAACTGGATTTCAGGTTCAATGTGTTAGTTACCTAAATCAACAAAACATCTAGATAACTGACTTACTTCCAGTCTTTATTAAGACCAGTGGTTCTCAACCACTGGTGATTTTGCTCCCCCAGGGAACATTTGACAATATCTGGAGAAATTTGGGGCTGTCACAGCTAGGGAAGTACTACTGGAATCTAGTTGGTAGAAGACAAGGATGCTGCTAAAACATTGTATAATGCACAGGGTAGTTCCCCGTGACAAAGAACTATCTGGCCTAAAATATCATAGTGCCAAGGTTGAGAAACCCTGATCTAGACATGTTGTATCTTTTATTAACAGAGCCCAAAATGTCCAGAATAAATCCACATTCATGCTTGGCATAAGAAGTATGCTTGAAAACTCTCTTTTCTGCCTTAATACCTAAAAGCAGGAAAGGCAGTAGCCAACAAGTGGCTTTTGGTGCTCAGTGGCCAAGGCTCATTGTGGGAGAGAGTCCAGCCCAAAGAAGACTAGCCACAGAGAAAGAATTTGGCTTGGCAAGACCTCAGGAACAATATATGGTGGCAGAATAGAAATTCTCTTGAAAGAATGCCAAACCTTTTTGGTTTCCTAGTAACATAATTTTCCTGAGATTTCTCTTATATTTGAATTTGAAGCATCTCCATACCTATTTTAAATCAAGGCAACAAAAGAATTTTTGTAATGACATAATAGAATCAGAGCTTCCTGGGGAGGGAGGGAAACCTAAAAGACATCTGGCCCACCCCCTACCCACATATCTGGTATATGATGCCTCTGTTTCAACATCATATGATTACGAGGAGGGGATGTCACCAGGATCCCATTCCATTTCCAGAATTCTGTTAGAAAGTTCTCCTTCCCAGGCACAGAAACCTGCTTCTCTGAACTCTGCTTGTTGCCTCTAATTCAATCTGTTGTTGGAGGTTGAGGTTTGCAGGAATGGATACAAGGGAACAAAAGGGGATGGAAATTGTCCTTCAGTGAAAGTTTACTGAGTCCCAGGTGCTGTGCTCTGTGCTTTACACACATTATTTCTAATCCTCCAACAATGTCTCACAGCAAACTCAGGTTAATGCCCATGTACAGCCTCCTACCCCTGCCTGTTGTCTCTGTTCCTGTAGAAACATCATGAGATCTATTTTCATATGGAAACATCCCTTTGGCACTCTGTTCATTCATTCATTCAGCACATATTTACTGGGCACCTACTACGTGGCAAACTTGTACCAGATACTGGGGGTACAACCTTGAGCAGGTTGGCTTTCAGGACAGCAGGACAGCCACATTCTGTCAGCAAGGGAAGCCCTCAGTCTAGGTGACTATATTATTATTATCTGCAGCAAAAAAAAAATTCCTAGGCTGGCTCCCTATAAGGCAGCCTATGATTTGAGGGACTCATCCCAGAGGTAGTGATGTCTAACTGGGAGGTTAAGCTGAGATACAGAGGGCTTCACCAGGTGATGGGGACGGAGAGTGTTTACAGGCAGATGGAGTAGCCTATGCGAATACCATGAGTGCACGCAGCGCACTGAAAACAGGTGTGTGAGGCTAGAATGAAGAGCAAGGACTTAGGAGAGGTGAGAGAAGTGCTGGAGAGGTGGGCCCAGACTGGGGTGGGCCCTCCAGGTCGTGTAAAGGATTTGGGTCTTTAACTGAAGGGCAGTGAGGACCACTAAGCAGAGGAACAACTGGATTGACTTCACCTTCCAGGAAGCCAGCGTTGAAGGGACCAGAAGGAGTAGAGGGACCGGGAGTCCGGGCGGGAAGCCATGTAGCTGTCCTGTGCCTTACAGTGGGAACGGTGGGGTGGGGCTTGAGAGAAGTAACTGTGGTGGCGGAAGGGGTGGAAGACTTTAGCCCTCATCAGCTCACCTCCAGAAGTCACCCCAAGTAAACAGATACTCCAAGTTAAAACAGGGTGCTGGCTCTGCCCCTGTAGCTAGGAAACAAGCCCCCAGTCCCACCCCCTTCCAGCAGCAGATTATTCCCAAAGCCCCCCACCCCCGGATTCTATCCAGTCTGGAGAAATGGGGATATTTAGGGTAGACAGAACTTGGTATTTGGACATGGGAAACAGAGAGGGAGGAGAAGCAAGGATGACTCTGATCTCCTGCTTGAGCAGCAGGAAGACAGGAGGTAGAAGAAGGAACATGTTCAGTGGGGTGTGGGGAGGATTCACTGGGGCCAGGTCCAGCTGGGGCCACCAGTGTGTAGTTTTAAGTACAAGAAGAAGATTTCGGAGCCCCAGAAGAATCAGGGTGTGAGAGAAGACAGAGGACAAAGAGGTGAGCCTGACAGAAGACTGAACTCTCCTTTGATCTCCTCAAAATCTTCAGGGACGTCTGCAAACCTTGCCACAAAATGCTTGCCATGATAGGTGTCCCACAGAAACTAGAGTGTGGCTGATTGCCACATCAGGGTAGATGTGAGAGAAAACAGGATGCAGGAGCCAGAAGCTGAGGGGACCACAAGACTGTCACACCCAGGGCTTCATCAAGCTGTGGAAATAGGTAGGATGATGGTGGGGGAGGATGCCTAGTGATGTCTAGAATGCAAAGAGAAAGAGCTCCCTAATTCACATCTGAGTTCTGTACATCCAAGCCTTTGGTACAAGAGTTCATTTGCAGAAAGAGCTCCAGTGTATTACCATCATCCCCTCAAAAAAAGTTTGCAAATATCACCAGAGAGAATAAATCCTTATTAGTGGAATTGTGGGTACTGCGGCAGGTTATTGGGGCCACACTTGGTGGCAGGGAGAATTTTGACACCTTCCAAATCACACTCCCTGCCAGCAGCTTACTCCTCCCTTGTGCCCTAAGGTACCACCTGAAGAAATTATCTCCCCGAAGCACCCCTGGGGACGACCAGACCCTCTCCAGCTGGTCAGGAGCCTCACCAGCAATCCCTGTGGAAGTGGGGAGACCCTAATGAAACAGCAACAGAAAACAAATTATACTGAGATGTCTCTAAATGAACCAAGGGAAATTGTGTACAATTCTATGTTTTTGCCATTACTCCTAGAAATAGGGGGTCGACTTTCCCTATGATTTTTACATCTGGAGACTGAATGAAAACAGACTTAAACAATTGCACAGAAGCTTCAGAATCTCCTGAAAATCTCTCAGAAAACAATGTGAGGTAAATGTGGAAGTTTAAAAAAAAAAACAGTTTACTGAAAAATAATTTGCAGTTTGAATGTTCTATGAAAAAATTTTCATATCATGTACATTTTCATTTCAGGCTCATTTTGTTGAAATAACATTGGCTTTAATTTTTATTTTGTTTTGTTTTTAAGCATACAGCTAAGTAAGAAGAAGGCTCTGTTCTGCCTACTAGTAGAGTTTTTTGGGTAATTGTCTTCCATGTACCCTGCTTCTCCCCCCACCCTCAATCTAGCTTATTGTTTACTTAAGATTGAGAGGGTCTCATTTCTCACTAAGCAGGCACGAGACCAAACCTCACAGGTAATAGGTGCTCAATAAGAACATACAGATCTGAATGGAATTGTGGGGAAAGGCAGCAGCGTGGGCTTTTCCTCAGGAAAACAGGGACAGGAGGCAGCCATCTCAAAAGGTCCTCTCTTTGGGGTGCCCATGACAGCAGGGACCGAGCCATAATTAGCTTTGTGTTCCCAATCCTTGGTACCCAGAAGGCGAATGTTTGATGTAAGAGGTCAGGCATTAGGGCCAGGAAAAAGAACATTTATGCATCAGGGGAAGTACTACAAATGCAGACATTTTTCTCTTTGCAATCAGGGAACTCCAGGCCAGAGGGGCAGCATCATTTTGGATACTGGCATAGCAGAGCCATCACTGGTGAGGAATGGCAGGAGAGTTTCCAGGATCTTCATTCTTGGTGGGCAAACAGTGCGGACAAGATATATGGATCAGCTCCTCCGTGCCTGGAGCTGCAGAGCTGTCCCTGCTACAATTCTCAATTCAAAACCTCTTTTTGAATACATTCAACTCTTCTTGTTTTTATGGTTGATTTGGGTTTCAACCAAAACTTCACCACTTACCAACTGTGTGACCTTCAGCAAATGATTTAGGCTTTCTGAGCCTCCATTTTCTCATCTGTAAAATGGGGATAAAATTTAGTAATACCTATCTCACTGGGAAATCTTGACACATGTAAAGCACAGTGCCTAGCACACACCAAGCACTCAATGAATTTTCCAGCGGTAGGAGAGGTTTACCCAGGGTGAGCCTTGGACAAAATCACAACGTGGAAGGTGTTTGTCTGCAAGCCCCCTCATAGCTCTTTTCCCCAGCAGTGATTCTGTGCAAACAGGCCAGCCTCAGAAATGGGGTGGGAGGACTGGCTAGGAACACAGTGGGTGGCACAGAAGCCTATATGAGGCAAGGCTGGGGTTAAGAAGAACCAACCTGCAAGGTGGCCTGCTCCCACCCTGGTTTCAGGGGTGGGGGAATGGGGGGTGGCCAAGTGAAGGTTGTAGGGACCATGGTGGGGGTAGGGTACAGGAGCCTGCAGAGGGATGGTACTTGCCAATGCAGAGGGGAGGGGTGGGGTTACAGTTCCCCAATTCAACTGGGGAGTTGCATTCCCCAATTCCCAGGGGAATTGGGAGGCACTTTCTAAGGCCTCCTCCAGGTAAACTGGAGCTCTGGCTGAAGCTCCCTGGCTCTCTGGGAGAGAGGCTGCAGCTTGGCGAGTGCTGTCTACCAGCGTTTACCCAAAGCCTTCTAGGCACTCGGACAAGGAATGAGGAGTAAATACTCCTGCCCACCTCCCTCTCCATCCTCCTCACTGACCACCTCCCCATGCCTCCCCCAGCCCCCAGGCTCCTTGATGGTCCTCCAGCACACCCTGTGCCCCTCTGCCTGGGATGCCCTTCCCCATGTTGCTAGCTCACTAGCTGGTTCACTGTATACAGCTTCTGTCCAACTGTCACTTCATCCAAGATAACTCTGCTGTCTGCCCATGTGAAATATCACACACATCTTCTCCCATTCCTATCACTCTCTGGCCCCTTATTTTCTTCACAGTGCTCATTGCCATCCGACCTATGACACATTTATTGGTGAACTTGTCTACCTCCTATACCATAATCAATGCCCCATGATGGCAGGGACCGTGCTCATTCCAGTATCCCCAGAGTCCAGCCAAATGTCTAACACCTGAGTATGTAGCTGCTCAATAAAAACTGGATGAATGAATGAATGAATGGGTGGGTGAACTGCCAAACCCCATCTGCTGGTAGGTAAAGGTCACTAACATACTGAATTGGCTCCAGAACTGACCAGGATTGAGTACATATGGCCTAATGAATGTCGTATGTACCAGTTACTGGTGTCTTGGGAACAGGAGGGAGGCGCCAAGCATAGCGAAGGCAACAGTTCAGCTTGGGGCTTCCCTATACCTGCTTCAAGTATCCATCCAGGGACGTTTTTATTGGGAGGCTCTTGTACACTGAAAGCTTCCTCTTGATTCAGTGGCCTGAATCCCTGATAGTGGGACTTCAGGCACCATGGCCAGCAGGGGAGAAGGTGTCTAGATACTTGGCAGCCCCAAACTGCATGTCACCTCATGCCTACTTAAAGGCTAACTCCAATAGCAACCAAAGGGTCATTTACGCAGACACGCCATTAAAGAGATGAGAGAATTTAAGTCATAGTTTCCATGGCATTATCCAGATAAATGACAGCATGTGGCTAGGGCTTGGATGGAGTTCTTGCCCACAGGTCGGGCTTTCTTTTCTCTGGTGGTTATAATCACTGGCTGGCAAAGGACGCAGCAAGCAGGGTATCATTACCGAACAATTCTTGACGCAAAATGCAAGAAGGTCCAGGCCCCACCCAGAAGCCCATGGTCACGACGCTTGCCTGATCTCGTGGCTGAATCCATTGAGAGGAATTATTTCGGTACCAAGAACACATTTCTTCAGGGTCCAACCATATGTGAGGAGAAATAGCAAACGCCTCTCTATGTGACAGTACCCAGAAACAAGCAGGCTCTCACACTGGTGCGTGTGACAGAAACCTCACCCACAGGTGTGGCCAACATCTGAGAGGTTTTCCAGGGAGCCTCCTTGAAGCAGTAATGATATTCTCCTGTGGAGGGTGGGGGGTGGTGGTGATAACATGGAAGAGGAAAAAGAAAGCAAAACACCCATTCTGAAAGTGTGGGCTCAGAAAGTGGAGTGGGGACTATGTAAAAGGCTGTCCCTTGGGGGCATGTCACTGCTTCCTCTCCTGCAGCGGCTCACCCTTCCCTGCCTGCTGCACCCCAGGGCCCTGGATCCCTCCTCCACCATGACAAGTTGCAACAAAGCCCCATCCCCACGAAAGAGATTCATCTGCCCTTGAACAGTGTTTGATTTATGCCCGGAGAAGTATTCTAACTTATGTGCACCTCAAAGCTGTCATCAATCCCACCATAACTGGAAAGGGCATGGAGTCTGAACCTTAGCTCTCTCACTTAGCTGTGTGACTGGGACAAGCTTATTAACCTCTCTGAGCCTCAGTTTTTTCATCTGCAACATAAGATAACCTTATGTCCATGGCGCTATCAGGATTAAACATGATTAAATGCACTTACGTAAATAAAGGATCTAGAAAATGCCTGGGAGCTAGTGGAGGCTCAATAAATATACTTTCCCTGTTGAAACGCCTCATTGTTTAGCTTACTAAATGATGTTATGTTACCTGTAGTGGATTATTATTTCTTTTAACTTCTGGTCTAGATGGCCCCTTTTAGCTTCTTGTATTTTTGTTTGATATGTTTGACATGTAAGATATGTTTGGTTTTTAATAAAGTTATAATAAAGCTATATGTTGGAACTAGCTCAATCTAATAACACTAGCTCAATCTAATAACACTCTCAAATACTAGAGTGATTTGAGAGACATTCATTCCCACGTTAATCCATTTACACCCCACCTTGTTCCAAAAGTATTTTGAGGGGCTAACAAAAATAGATACAGCAGGACACAAAGAGATAAGATTAGTTGTTACAGGTTGGTCACAGAGTTAGTCCTGAGCTTCCTAGAAGCCAAAGCAAAAAGGGAAAGCTGAGCAATAATAAGATGCATAGTGTTTGCAAGATACCAATTGCTTCCAGGAAACACAATTTTTCCTGCACTAAGCTCTAAGTGAACTCTGTCCCATCCTCAACAGTATCTCTACAGAACAGCTGCCTCTGATCCTGCCTGATGGTACAAACCAGGGCACCACACCTGAGGGCTACTCAATGATCCAAACAAGGTGGGTTTCTGTTGGTCTGGCTTGATCCACAGATGGGATTTTATTCACAGGAATCAAATGAAATGCATATCTCTTTCAGTTACTGTAGATGCATAACAAAATTATGACAAATTTTTAGGATGACTTAAAAATATTTTATTTTGCTTACAATTTTGTGGGCCAGAAATTTGTGCAGGCTACAACACAGATAGCTTGTTTCTGCTCCACAATGTTGGGGACTCACCTAGTGGCAACTCAAAAGCTGGCAGATGGAGGCATCTTCACTTACATGTCTGGTGGTTGATTTGGCTGTTGACTGGAACAGGAGGGCTCACACATGGCCTCTTCACATGGCCAACGCTTCCTTGCATGGAGTCCTCAACGTAGCTGGAATTCTTACATTCCAGTTCAGGGCTCTGAAGGTGAGTGTCCCAGAGAGCCAGACAGAAGCTATATACTTTGCATACTTCTTGCCTACCTCAGAAGTATACAAAGTCCCTTTCACTGCATTCAGTTGGTTACAAACAAGTCACTAGCCCACCCAGATTGTGGGGAGAGGACAAAGACCCCACTTCTTGGTAGGAGACCTGTCAAGGTCACATTGCAGAAAAGGATGTGGATGGGAGATATTGTTGCTGCCATCTTTAAAAAATACAATATGCTATAATATCCTTTATGCAATCACCCATAAATACTGTATCTGCAACCAAGCCTTTGATAAGAATTAAGTAGATCTAGGATTAAGGGCTTAGAGGGTGTCTTTCTGATGCCAAACACCAAGCAAGGAGGTCTCGGCTTGGTCTAAATTGTATAGAGCAGGTTTGAGAGTCACAGTGACCATACACTAAAGGGATCAACAGATATGGGTCCCCACATGTATTATTCTGCTCATGTCCCATAACAAAATACCATAGACTGGGTGCTTAAACAACCGAAATTCTATTTACTCACAGGTCTGGAGGCCAGAAGTCTATGATCAAAGTGCCAGCATGCTCAGGTTCTGGTGAGAGTTCTCTTCTTGGGTTGTAGATGGCCACCTTCTCACTATGTGTTCACATGACCCCTTCTTTATGTGAGCACAGGGAGAGAAAGAGGTGGTGGGGAGAGAGAAACAAAGAGAGAGGGAAAGCTCTCTGGTATCACTTCCTATAAGGACACTCATCCCATTATAAGGGCCCCACCTTTATGACCTCATCTAACCCTAATCACCTCCCAAAGAACTCATCTCCAAATACCATCACACTGGGGCTTAGGGCTTCAAAATACGAATGGGGGCACAAACATTCAGTCCAGAACACCATGGCTACAGATATGCCAGCATTCAGTGGAAAATGATGTCAATTCCTGAATATTTCCAAATATCCGAAATCTTTAATCAAGTAGACAAATCACCCACACATGTGAATTTTTCACTTTCTTTCCAATTTAGTCTTATAGCTAAAACTCAAGCCAGAGACTATGACACAGATATAAATAGAGCATCATTATATATAATTTGGAAAGGATTTCACTGGTGTACATCTGTAAGCAGTTCAGGAACACTTTCAAGCTGTGTTTACATGATATCAAACATCTGGATGAAAACTGCAAAAAAATAATCAATTTGGATTGGAAACAAAACAGAAGCACAAACCTCAGTACACTGGCCCTTGGAATACTGAACACAGAGACGATCCCCATACCCCAAGAATGAGATAATGGTGCACAAGAAGGGCTGTTGGAATGACCAAGGAGGGAAAGGGGCTTCTGTGTGAAGGCAGACTTTAAAAAGAGAACTCCATTATGCAAACAGGAGATGAGAAGGGATAAAACCGAACACTATGAAAAACATGAAGAATACAAATCTCAAAGAATCAAACTGTGGGAACCAAGAGCTTTGAAGCCTGAAAGCAATAATTTTAGCTCAACTGAAAACCCAGTTAAATCCTAGCTATCAGGGAAAGGGGCATCCGAGAAACTCAAGCTTCTAGAGAGCCAATGAATTATTCCTTTCAGCATCCCAACCTATTTTTACTCCTTCAGGCAGAAACCTTTCTAAAATGTTGTACTTATTTCCCAGGCCTCCAGGAGAGAATACACTATCCCCAGATCACCACTATAGCCCTCAGTGTGGCAATAATTATGTCACATACCCTCATCCCAATGGTCCCTGCTAGATGAGCCCAGGGCCCTGATACTTTAGTTCTTGTCTCTGCCTTTTCAACGTTCTTCTATTTTCTCTTTCCATCATGTCTCGGCCTTTTTGCTTGACATGTGATTTAGGATAGCTTCCTGAGACATGGACCCTGAGATAAGGATTTAAGGATTCAACAAGTTTTTTGTTAGGGTGGTAATTCCAGGAAGCTCTAGCAGGGGGCTGGGAGAGTGACAGGAAAGGGAAAGCAGCCCATACAGGTGCATAGATTACAGGTGGAACTTACTTACCCTTGTGGGCAGCTGGGGCCTCTACAAGACTGTGTAGAGCTGTGCCACACAAGGGGTGGAAACCTAGATTTTATTCCCAAATTCTGTCCACCATTCTTCGAAGGCCGCTGCCATTAGATCCCCAGCACTCCCAGAAGCCTGCAGGTGTTTGCAGTGGGAAGCCACCAGGACATAGGGGAAAGTAAGCACCCCGGGGATGTGGGCGAAGACAGAAGCTCCTCCACTCTGCCTCCAGTGCTGCCTGGAGTGGCTGTTCCACCCCTCCCTCTTGTCCTCACACCTGACAGAATTTGAAAAGCTAGACTATGAGTGAGAGTCTAAGGGACTCTCCTCTGACTAAAAGATAGCTTTTACTTTTCTGATAGCTCAAGGGTTTTTACTTTCTGACTTCTCCTGGTTCTTGGTTATATTCTTAAAAGGTGCTGTAAGACAACTGATAATCAAAAAAAATTTTTGGCCATTCAAAAATATCCAATCAAATTAATTTTTGAAGCAAAGTAAGAGTCTACAAAGAGTAGCTTGTACTGGGCAAACTCTCTAGAGATGAAGACTGCCTTGCTCATGCTACCTCAAGTAATAGGAAATGGCCAGACCTCAGAGTTGGTGTCGAAGGTGGGGCCACCACCCCAAGAAGAACACGTGAGTGTAAATGGGGAAACTGAGGCAAGACCAAAGCACATTGGTTTACACAGTCTGTGGGACAGATCCAAGGGAGAAACTGTGGGTCAGTGAATAAGCAGGGAACCCAGGGTATGCTGAATTCCGGGTTACAAACAAGACTCATCCCCCTCCTCATCTTGTGGGGGGAAAGGGAATTGGTCAGGACAGGCTCAGGCATTAGCAGGGAAGTGCGGGATATGTTCAAGGCATGCAAAGTGACAAGCTGCAGGTCCTCAGAACTGGCATCTGAGGAGGGCTGGGGCACGCAGCCCTGACTTATTTAAACTCACACATTGAGTTCATGAACAGCCAGGACAAAAATCCAGGTGTCTTCACTCCAACATGCCAGAAATTACCCAACACTTAGTGGTCCAGAAGCAAAGCCAAGAAGAAGATGTGGATTCCAGGAACACCAGGGCATGCTGGCCCAAAGTTCCCTAGAGGATAATTCTGGGGACAAGGGCCTGAGGCCAAGCCAGAGAGTCAAAACCTCCAACTCTCACAGCACAGCATCCAGGCTGGCATGAAAGAGACAGGCCTTGTGCTAGGGGAAGACAGTGGGAGGAGCCCACACATTAGGGATGGAGCTGCAGCAAACAGAGAGCCAGAGAAATTAAGGCAGGAAGCAGGGAGAGACTGAAATGGGATGGGCTGGGATAAACCCATCATTGTTTTGATACATGGTCAAGGCTCTCCTGTGCATAGGGAACAGAGAAGGATGGTAAAGACACAAGCTCTCAAGTGAAAAAGAGTGATGGTTGAGGGAGCCTGAGCTCTGGCTTGGGTGTAGGGAGATTTGGGCAACGCTGGAGAAGTGTTGCTGCAGCAATCAAGATACGGGTGAAGAGCTGGAGGAGGGAGACTGTGGATTTGGAAAGGAAAGGGTAAAATCAAGAAAATTGTATAAGAAATAGCATTAGAATTTGATAGAACGGTGAACGCCAAAGTGGAAGTAAGACCCCAAAATAATCACAGAACTAATATGAAGACTACAAGTCTGGGGAACTGGGAGGCTGTTGGCACCTTGGGTAACTATGGAGATTTTGGAAAGATGTGATTATTTGGAACTGAGAGTTAGCATTGCTATGGCCCACCCTTCACACTCTATCTAGGAGAGGAGAACATGATGCAGTTCAGATCCTGGTGTCCAAGGCTGCCCTCTTTCCTCTGGGCCACTCCCCATTCCTGCTAACTCTTGCAGCACTATCACCTGGACTAAGGAAGGAGGCGGGTGTCCCCCACACTTGTTTTCTGGGACAGAAATCCAATACTTGATCCTTGGACTTATCAAATTCATCAAGAGAAATGAAAGTGTGAGCTACAGGAATGTGAGGGGTGAACTGAGTTCTTGGATTCTTAAGTATGTAACTTGACAAAATCCACATTGGAAGAAAGTAACACAAAATTTGGAAGGACAGAAGAATATAATTAAGCCAACTGGAAATATGGTGTCAATGTGTCCGTCTGGGGATAGGTTTAGTTCATTTGAACAAGGTCACTGTGACTCAGATATTATATTGTA
The DNA here is from genome assembly GCF_002837175.3 of Physeter macrocephalus. NCBI lineage: Eukaryota > Metazoa > Chordata > Mammalia > Artiodactyla > Physeteridae > Physeter > Physeter macrocephalus. The sequence continues at coordinate 87,977,498 of NC_041224.1, forward strand.
ATGATGTTATCCTGAAAGAGCTTCAATAAATCTAACCACTCATGAATGTCTAGATAACACAAATTTGGAAAGATTTTAAAACCAGCTAAGATTGATACTGACAGCCAAAAGAGAAAGTTGTTGAAACACTGGAAATTCCCACGGGATGATACGTGTTAATGGTTTGACCTAAAATAAATGTTATATTCTTGGCTATGGGAGGATTTCCCATCTATGCCATAGTGTTTGAGGTGTTAAGATGATCACATCCACAATCAAGAGGCCAGGGAAGTAATCTGGATAGTCCCAGGAGTCCTGCCAAGAGACGACATTAATTTATGGCTTTCCTCAGAGAATGATCAAAGGTTTATGGCAACCAGGAATCAGACCCAGTGTTTGAAAGATTCCTCCCTTAGAAGTGTTGATGGCTTCAATTGGGCAGATTGGCTTTGAACACAAAAGAGAGGGATAAATTAAAGGACAATGCCAAGAGAAGACTTGGTGGGAAAGAAAATGTTGGCTTGAGAAGAGAGAAGAATGGAAGGTCTGAAAATCCAGAAAAGAAGGGGAGGGGAGGAGAGAGGAGGGAAAGGTAGGGAACTGAAGGAAGTTGTTGATGAGATAAAGAAATTAAAAAGAGGGGTTGGTCAAGTCCTGCTTTTGATAATTCCATTCCAAGTGGAGATGGGCTACTAAAACTCCTGATAAGCAGGAGTTGAAAAGAGGGGAAAAATCGGCATTGGGGAAGAGATTTGGGAACCGAAGGCAGAAGCAGAAGGAAAACTGGATGTAGTGAAGGAGAATAAACAGTAAACTTGTACTGCCATGCTCCCATAAAGGATCACGGGAGCTCCCTTATGGGAGCATGGCAGTATGATGAGTATCCTGAACTCAGGCCTGAGACCTGGGTTCTCGCCCCACTTCTGCCCCTAATGTTGGGCAAGCCACTCCATCTTTCTGAACCTGTTTCTTTATATCTAAAGTGATGGGATTAGTGACCTCGAGCATTCCTTCCCTTTTCTACAGCCCTTGATTCAACATAGACATTATGTTGAATGTCTTACATAAATGGAATGAGACTTACATAAATGGAATATTCCAGATTGGAGCATGTATTTAGCTTTCCTAAGTAAAAAATGATTTGAAGGGAGGAAAAAAAGGTTCCAGTAACACTTGGCGAGCAGTATTTGTTCTGTAAAATAACTAGCGAGTAAGCATTATTGAACTAGGTTGTCACATAATCGTAAGAGAATTTTTTAAATTTTTTTAATTTTTATTTATTTTTATTTTTTTTTTGCGGTATGCGGGGCTCTCACTGTTGTGGCCTCTCCCATTGCGGAGCACAGGCTCCGGACACGCAGGCTCAGCGGCCATGGCTCACAGGCCCAGCCGCTCCGCGGCATGTGGGATCTTCCCGGACTGGGGCACGAACCCGTGTCCCCTGCATCGGCAGGCGGACTCTCAACCACTGCGCCACCAGGGAAGCCCAGAGAATTTTTTTTAAAAAAGGATTTAGGAGACTCAATTTTCCCTCCTGTAGATCAAAAGAGTGATTACTATAATCCACGAGTGGATAGTTAGTAAAGATATATGCAGGAGGAGAGAGCCAACATGAAATGAAAAGAGTGCTGATCTCGGGTCAGGAGCCTTGAGTTCTAATCCCAACTCTGAAAATATATAATTTTCAAAAGAGTAACACAGGGAACCAACTACAAAGGTGACAGAAAAGCTGAGAACCCAGAAGACAGTAACGCAACCTAGATATTTGCAACAGCAGGAAGCCACTGCCACCCTGGGCTGGAGGGACACAAGGGAGGAGGTGCTGTTACTGGAACCCAGAAGCCGTGGTCACCTGATGGAAGCTGGAACTACAGTGGGTCCATCTGGAAGGATTTGGAGCCACGGAGGAGATGCAGCCACCATCACAGAACTGAGGGATAGAGCGTTGAAGAGAATATCCCTTGCCCTGCCCTCCAATCTTCTGCCAGTTCCTCACATTGGCTGGATCCAGCTGGCACCTAGCTTACAGGATGGCAAACGCAGCCTGCAAGGGTCAGCCCTTCCTCCATACAGAACAGAGAAAGGGCACAGTTGGATCTGAGGACCAGCAGGCCGAGACTGGCCCTAGATCCAAATTCTGCTTTTTTATAACATCTATCTATCAGTTCTGTATCAGCCTTGAGTCTAGGTCTTCACACATTTGAGGACATCCATCTGGTCATGTCTTGTTTTCTTTCTTTCCCAAGCCTGACACTCAAACCTCCTCATACAGAATATTTTCCAAACCTCCTTCACTGTTCTGGTTCCCCTCCTCTGGGAACTCCCTGGTATGTCTCCTTAAAAGGTGGCACCAGATGTTCACAAGACCCCTGGTGTCCATAATACCAGCTCAAATACAGAGGACTATTCCTGCCCTTCTTGTAGCAATGCAGCTGTTATCCCACTGTGGACTCGGGGAATTCACTGACAGTCAAGACCCATATACCTTTTCCATGTGATTCCAAGTCTTCCCTGACCTGTCCTAGCAGGGCAGCTACACATTTGATAAGCACAACCAAATTCATCCTCTAAAGCACTGATTTAAAAAAAGTAAAAAGGGCTTCCCTGGTGGCGCAGTGGTTGAGAAAAAAAAAAAAAAAAAAACAGAAGAGACCAGAGCCAAGACAGAGCTCTGTGTCACTCCACTGGAGACCTCCCTCAAAGTTAACTCAGAACCATGAATCAAGGCTCACTGGGTAGGGTTGTTCAACCAGTTCTAGATCTACCTAACAGCAAGGGAATTATGTTAAGACTTCATCAAATTCTTTTTTTAACATCTTTATTGGAGTATAACTGCTTTACAATGGTGTGTTAGTTTCTGCTGTATAACAAAGTGAATCGGCTATATGTATACCTATATCCCCATATCCCCTCCCTCTTGCGCCTCCCTCCCACCCTTCCTATCCCACCCCTCTAGGTGGACACTGATCTCCCTGTGCTATGCAGCTGCTTCCCTCTAGCTATCTTTTATTACATTTGGTAGTGTATACATGTCAATGCTACTCTTTCACTTCGTCCCAGCTTACCCTTCCCCTTCCCCGTGACCTCAAGTCCATTCTCTACACAAGACTTCATCAAATTCTTTACTTAAATCACAACATGTAATATCTGTGGCAGTCAGTTCCCTTCACTTTGCACCTGAAGCACAGAGGGTGCTTAACTAATACTTGCTGCCTCGAAGTTGAATAAAATTATCTTGATTTATACACCTAATGACCCTGTTTAAAGAAAGTTAACATGGTCATTTTAATGGGACATGATAATGAACCCATGTTGGCTGCTGGTGATCACCGCTTTCTTCTTTAAACATCTATAAACATGTTTGTTCCAGACTTTTATAGAGAGTGGCAAAAAGGCCATCAACCCGTTATTCCTGAAATCTACTCCTTTCTTACTTTTGAAAACTGTAGCAATATTGCCCCTATCCAGCCTTCGAGTACTCTCTTATCTTCCTAAACTGTCAGGACTCTAGTTGCTGCTTGAGCCGCATGGGTCTTGAGTCCCTCTTCTCCCCAGTAGGAATAAATTGACCGTTTCCACGCCACAGAGCTGTGTAAGGATCCAGGAAGATGGGAAGACATAGAGCACAGCTAAAACAGACACTTAGGGTGCCCACATACGAGCCCTGTGGATGGTTGTAAGAACAGCTCCAATACAGCACAGTCACGTCCTGCAGCCCCCAGAGTGAATGCCACAGGGGGCCCAAGACACCATATGCAGCAATCGGGGAGACTCCCAGCGGTGCTGAACCTATGATCCTCGTCCTGTTTGTAAGACAATTTGAAAGGCTTACAAACAACCCCATAGGAAGCTGAGCCAAAGCACAACAGAGATTGGGCCCATAGAGTTTTCCTCTTTCTCCCTCTTTCTCTTCCTCTTCCTTCTTTCTCAATTTCCCTCTCCCTCTGAATCAGTGCTTTACAGTCACCATCACTGCATTCACTGCTCAGGAAGCTGTCCTGTAGGCAGCCCATGAGGGCAGAAGCTAAAAGCTTGGGAGAACAGCCTGATGCCCAAATTGCCAGACTCTCCCACCCCTACCTCCCACAGGTGTCTGGATGTGGATGGGCCTCTGCAGAGGACATACTGCCCACAAAGAAATGCAGAAGGATGTTTTCCATTTCCGTCCTCAACCTATAGGAACGCCTTCTGGGCTAAAGCAATGATTGATAAATTCAAGCATGAATTCAACTAACACACCCTCTGCCAAGAGGGATCATGCTCGTTAAAATCCTTGATAACCGTAATGTCTCAGCATAGATACAGCAATTATTTTGTTAGCTATAATCTTCTGTCTTATTTCTTTCTCCCAAGAACGAAGGAGACTGCTGAAGGTTCACAGACATTGATTAAAGATGTGTGCAGGGCTTCCCTGGTGGCACAGTGGTTAAGAATCTGCCTGCCAATGCAAGGGACACGGGTTCAAGCCCTGGTCCAGGAAGATCCTACATGCCACGGAGCAACTAAGCCCGTGTGCCACAACTACTGAGCCTGTGCCCTAGAGCCTGCGAGCCACAACTACTGAGCCCACGTGCCACAACTACTGAGCCCGCATGCCACAACTACTGAGCTTGCGCTCTAAAGCCCGTGCTCCAGAACAAGAGAAGCCACTGCAATGAGAAGCCCATGCACCGCAATGAAGAGTAGCCCCCGCTCACCACAATTAGAGAGAGCCCACAGCAATGAAGACCCAACACAGCCAAAAATAAATAAATTAAATAAATTTTTTTTTAAAATGTGTGCAAAGATTTGGACGTGAGGATGTTCACTGATGCTATCTATTTTAGCAGAAAATTGGAAACAACCGGTATGCCCAACAATAGAGGATTGCTGAAATACCTTATGGTACATCCATACAATAGAATACTGTGCACCTATTAAAAATCATATTGTCAGAGAGCAGATGGAATGATGTTCACCATGGTTAAAAGGAAAAACAATTTACAAAAGCAGGATACTGTACACACAAACAAGGAAATTTTTCAAAAGATGTTAATAGTTATTGCAACTGGTAGAATTATGAATGGATTTTAAAATTTTCTTCTTTCTTTGCTTATAAGTTTTTTCCATTTTTTTCTACAGTGATGTGCATTGCTTTTGCAATAAGGTGGGGGGTCAATAAAACTTATTTTTGCTAGCCAGGAGAAAAAAAATAGGAAAAGCCCCCTCTTTCAAGGCTGTCTCCCAGCATCTTGTTCTGCCACATGGATATGAAGCCAGCTCAGACCCCCCTGTCCAGCTTGCCTAGAGCCCCATGGAGGTCACCCTGGCTCTGGGCAGAAGCTTTCTTGGCGCCAATATCCACCCTGAGACAAGTTATTAAAAATGGGGCTATCCTGGCCAAGATCTCATTCCAAAGTACCAAGGGCCACTTCAGCCCAGAAAAACAGCAGTTCCAGAACACTGTGGGTTTTCGAAGTAGAACCACAGCCCTGGTTTGTGAGAGGAACCTCCCTCCCTCCCTTCTCCCAGCTGCCTGCGGAAGGTTGCAGACAGCTCCCTTTCCATCCCACAAGAGAAGACAGGCAGATGAGTCATAGCACTGGCTTGGATCAAAGGAGTATTATTGTGTTAGCAGAAATGGATCTATTTTATGATCTGTTTCTTGACACCTTACAAATAAATATGCTTTTCCCACCAGACAAGTTCCTTAAAAAGCCACTGATTTCATTAGCTGAAGCTAAGAAATGACCGATAAGAGTTAGAAATTTTTGTGTCTGAAGAGTAGCCAGGCTGAAAAGATGTAGTGGAAACACTGAGGAAAGCAGTTTATAACCCTCAGACTCTAGATTCAAGTCTGCAAAGCAATGCCATTCTTCTAAAAATACACAGAGGAACTACAGAAGTCCTTTCCTCTTCTCTAAGAGCTTTCTCTTTCTTTCTTTCTTTTAAAGAAATATACTAGGATTGGTTTGTAAAGGAGATCCACCACCTCAGATTTCACTGTTTTCGTGGGGGTGACAGCCGTGGGATACTATTTTAAGGACTTCCTTCTCTTATATAGATTTTTCCACACTGGGAGGACAGATAAGGTATGTTCCACTAATGTTCTTCATTAAACACACATGCGTGCCAGCAGTCATTTCCCTTTGTCTTGCTATCCCATGACAACAGATTGCATATCATAGGAAATTGGAATGGAGATCTTATTTAGTTTGGATCTCTCTTCTCCATTGTTTAATTCCACATTCAATTTTTCATTCTACGTCTGCCTCCTTTTGCAGAAATATTCTATGACTGAACACAGGGACAGATAAATGAATAGGTGTTGTTTATTAAAGACTCACCTCATAGACTTTTCAGGAGCACTTTGACTAGCCCTCCCCTCCCTCTGCCTGCAGAATTTTATCTCTGGTCTAAAGTGTGCTTCGTACTCAGTAAAGATCTGATGACTGACGGACATATCTGTATTGTGAACTGCACTCCCAGTACTTTGTTTACTGTTGATCAAGTTCCAGTAGTGAGCTTCCCTGTTTTCTCTGAGATACACAGATGTCTCAGTGGTATTTCTGTCTTCAACCCAGACCACCTGTCCATTAAAACAAACCCACAAACAAACAAAAACAAAAACGCTTCCACCAAGTGCCGGGAAAGGAGGTCTAAGTGCACAGAGAAAGTTTCACATTTCCTGTTGTTGAACCTAGGCAACAACTTCTTAGAGGAAGCTGGATGACTTTTCAATCCAATACGCTCTGTTCTCTGACGCTATCATCGTTGTTTTTCCTGAAGACTACAAAGCTGTGATGCCAAACTTTTTAAATGATCCCAGCTATTTGTTTTTTGAGTGTCAACTTTTATCCAAATGTTGCTGCTACTTTTTTCTTTTCACTTAAAATTGTGATTTTAAAATATTTTGTTTTTCTAAATGGGACCCATTAGATCCAAGCATGTTCTTTCCATTTATCAAACATCAACTGTGTGCCAGGCATTGGGTACTAGATTCCACACTCATCATTTCATTCACTTCCTTACAACCACCCTATGAAGGAGATGCCATCACCTGAGGAAACTGAGGGAGGTTAAGCCATTTGCCCAAGATCACATTTCTAGCGTGGGGTTCTTCTGACCCTTCCAATCCATCCAACTTTTCCCAGCTAAAGTCCATGAGTTTGGCCATCCAAAAAACGTTTTCTGAGAACACAAAGGAGAGCTGTATGTGCACTCTGAGAAGCCCATACCTTCACCAAAGGAGGTAGACTTCGGGTAGCCAAGAGGCCAAACACACTTGTGACACTATACCCTAGCAGGTCAGTAGCAGGTCTGCACATCAGACCAGATTTCGAGGTCCAACTCACCCACATACTGGACCTGAGACCACAGGAAAGTTACCTACTCTGAGACTCAGCTTCCACATCTCAAAATGGAGATAACAATATAGGTTAAATTCTACGAAACTGCCAACTTTCAACCATTTTTGACCTCCAAAAAAGCATTTTCAAATCATTCGACCTAAATTCCTCACTAGGTCGTTGTAGAGATTAAATGGGTGCACACAGGAAACAATAAACGGCGCTTTTTGGTAGACTTTTCTCTTTCCAGTTTCATTTTGCGCAGGTCAATAAAGTGTGTTTGTATTCTCTGCCCACAATTTGTACGTTGAGAAGCCGGTCTAAGGTTACGTAAGTGTTGGAGCTGATAATTCAGGGAGAAAATAAGACTGCGTGGATAATCACGAATTAACAACAAAGGAGCCCCTCAGGCCTTACTGCTCCGTGCATCTCCCCCCTAGTTTAGTCTCTTAATTACTAAATAAATATACAGCCGCTTCTCTCTCTCTCTCTCTTTTTTTTTTTTTTTTAGAAAGTGGAAGGAGGGGATAATTGAGGAAGTTTAGCACTCTGTGTTAAAGACAAAGTAAAGGTTTTAAAATCCGTTCTTGCCCCTGAGTCGGGGCCTGGAAGTGGCCTGGCTCCTTGACTGGCAGCAGGGCGGTCCTGCCTGGGACGCCAGCGAGGGCTCCCCGTCCTGGAACCCGCTCCACAGCGGCTTGTCCAACCTGCCCGGCCCCGCCCGCGCCGGGAGAAGAACCACCAGCGTCAGCGTTGCCTCCGCGCGTCGTTTACTTCCTCGCTAAGTGCCAGGCCCTGCTCTCGGTCCCTCACACGCATAATTTATGTACTCCCCTCACAAATCTCCCGAACAAAAGGGAACTCTGATTGTCCCCATTTTCCAGGTGAGGAAACAGGCACAGAGAAGTTAAGTCACTCGGCCAAGGTCTCCGAACTGTGGAGTTAGACTCGAACCCGGGCAGCCCCAGCACGCCCACTCTGAACCTCCCCTTTTCCTACTTGGGTAGAGGCGCTTTTTCACCTAAGACTTCTCCAAACTTGGCCACCTCCAAGGGAAGGGGCCCAGCCTCGCCGACTCGCACGACCTCGCCCGACTCCACAAGTTTAGGGCTCCGGGCGCCCGATGGGGGCGCGGGTGGAGGAGCGGCACCGCCCCCAGGGTATTTAACCCCAGGCTGGAGCCCGCCGGGCGCCGGACGCTCCTGCTCCTCCCTACTCGCGGCTCCCCGCCCTCCTCCCCGCGCTCTCCCGGCGCTCCCCACCCTCCGCCCCGCGCTCGCCTGGCAAGCAGGCACCGGCCGGCGGGCTCGGGGAGCGGGGAACGGGGCGCGGGCGGCGCTAGCCTCTGCCGAGCGGTCCCCTGGCCGCGGCCGCCGCGCATTGCCCGGCCGGAGTGCGACGCGGCAGCCCGAGTCCGGACGCCGGCCGGTCCCGTGCGCTCCGCGGACGGGCGGGCGGCTGTGGACGCCCGGCCGGCAGCATGGATTCGGATTCCGGCGAGCAGAGCGAGGGCGAGCCCGGGACCGCCGCAGGTACGAGGGGTCGCAGCAGCCCAGCCGGGAAGGCTGGGGCAGAGAGGAGGGGAGGCCGGGGCGGGAAATCGCGAGTATTTCTCTGAGCGGCCAGGCGGGAGGCCGATCCCCAGCAACCCGATCCCTTCCGGGCCGGGACTGGGATGGCTCTGCGCTGTGAGTTTGCTTTGGGGCTTTCTCCCCATTGCACTCGGGCGCTGGAGGGAGAGTAGGTGCATTTGCGGGTGGCTCTCGGCGCTGCGGGACTCCGGCAGCGGGCTGCGGTCGCCGGGCTGGTGGGGGTGGGGCAGGGTTCGGGTAATCCGCGTCCTGTAGTTTGCTGCAGCGAGGGTTGCTGCATATCTGCTTTTGGAAATAACTTTCCGAGCGCCGGCCGGGTCCTCGAACCTCGGGCGCCAGGGACGCTGCGGAACAGGTGACCCGCTCCTAAGGCGTGACACGACGCTCTGGGAAGGAAAGGTCCCCGCGGGTGGGCGGGCAGGAGTCAAACCACAGCTCGTGGTTGCGGTTCCCGAAGCTGCTAGATGAGCCGATGCAGAAGCGTTGGCCCATCGCTGCCCTGCATGCGCGGAGGAGGTCACCACGAAGGGTCCGGGAAGACAGAAGCGGCGGCGGCGGCGCGCGGGGTCCCGGCTTCGCCTTTAAGGGGGGCCGCCAGCTTTTCACAATCGATAGTTATCGAAGCGACGGGTGGATGCTTACTTAGGAAATAATGAATGTCCTCCCCCGCCTCTCCCTGATACTGAGCAACAGGAGGAAGCCACCCACAGCCTTGGGTCGACTTAACCGCGGGTTCTGCCCCCCTCCACCAGCCCGCTCTGCCCGCCGCCTGCAGGTCCAAGGGCGGGAGACCTATGGTCCTCCCACGTGACCGTGGCTCCCCGCGCCCGCGTGGCCCTGCAGGCTAGCCCTGGCCAGCAGACCTGTGACCGGAGAGCTGGGACCCTCCTGGTACAGACCAGAGGGCCCGGACTAGTCCCCAATCTTCCCAGTGTCAGACCAATGTCCTGAGGGTGGGGACCGGGTGACCGGAGGCACCATCAGCCCAGGCGTGGGTGTAGGAAGGCAGGCTCAGGAACCAGGCGGGACAACACCAGGAGCTGTACCAAAGGCCCTACGTATATTATTCTCCTTTATCCTCACAGCACCTAGTCAGGTGGTTGTTATCTCCATTTTACAAAGGTTCAGAAAGGCTAAGTGGCTTACCCACAAATCAGAGCCAGGGAGTAGCCAAGGGCGGAGTGACTCCCTTTTTACTTCATCATACCCCTCGGCCTCTCACAGGGCGGCTGTGGTCAACACCTACAGCTGGGTGGAAAGAGATGAGGATAGAGGAAAAGAAAGATAGCATCGTCAAGATGCCTGTGTGTGAGGATGCCTCTGTGTGTGCAAGAGCCACCTGCTTTGTATAGGTATGTGTGGACATAATTAATAAACATGAGCCCTTCTCGAACCTGTATGTTCCTGTGACTGTGAAGCACCAAGATTTTGTTTCACAGGTGGCTTGTAGATCTCTTCATATCATTTAAAAGTTCCAGTGGGTGTTTTGTGTCTATCTAAGTATATCTCTAGAGCTCAAAAGGAGGGGGAGTGAGTACATTGACACTGACACTTTACTCTCTCAAAATCCGAGGAACTAACATGCTCTCCCTGCTCTCACCCTCAGATCTTTTATGCTGGTTGATGGAGAAGGGGAGGAGGATAAGGAGGCTTTGAGAAAGAGGAGGGGAGGGGAAGGGGGGGGTGGCAGGAGACACTCAGAAGAGTTGGTACTTGGATGAAAGGGGAGGGAAGGAGTTCTTAAGGGTCCAGTTGCTTCTCCCCACAGCCTGCCCAGCAAGGAGTATCCCAGGGTGTTCATGTGTGTTTGTGTCAGAAGACCTCTGCACAACTAACAGCAGTTGTGACTACTGAGGTCAGATGGGTCTGATGAAGAATAGGGCAGCCAGCTCTCTGAGCTGTCACCATTTGTTTGTGCCTTACTGTTTTCTACAGTCATTTCTTCTTCCTCTGTGTGCTTGAATCTCAAGTTGAACATTTATTTGAATGTCACAAGCCATTCTGCTAAATGGCATTCAGTCTCCCTCATTATTTTCAGTCTTAAAGTATTGTTCGTGACAAAGCTTCAAAACTAGTTGCTAATTCATCGCCTTGCTATCGCTGCATCCTATCAAATAGAAACTCCTGTTGCAGCTTCAGATACTGGTTAAATTATCCATAGGAGTTGACCATTGTCCCTGTAAGTAACATGACATCCATCTGTGGACCTGTATCTGTGCAAGCTGGATGGGTTTGTTAACTGAGAAGCACAGCAGAGGAAGTGGGATCTCTTGGAGTATTAATGTGTGTGTCTGTGTGTACCTACCTCACAGGGAGATAAGATGAAGGGCTGCTTCCTCCTCAGTGCCCTGCCCTTCCTGAACTTATGAAAAAGCCCCGCCATAAGACAGACCTTATTAAGGTCCTGAGCCTGGACTCTGGAATCAGAAAGACCCAGGTCTCAATCTCTACCTGACGGGCAAGTTACTTAACATCTCCAAACCTCAGTTTCCCCCTCTGTAAAATGGGGATAACAATAGTACAAGGGGGTGGGGGGTGTGTGAGGATTAAATAACACATGAAAAGTGTTCCTCCTGGTAATCATTCAGTAAATGGCAGCTGCTATTTTTATCACCTGATTGGATTATGTTGTAAGAATACTGCTAAACTATGTACCCCAGAGCTTTGTAAAATGTAAATCACTAGGCATGTGTAAAACAATTAGTATTATTGTCACATTAATGTAATTGCCTAAGGAGATTTGGTTTGAATTTTATCCTTTTCACTCTCTCATTCTCCCCCCTCCCTCCCTCCCTCCCCCCCTCCCCCCTCTTGCTCTCGCGCTCTCGCACGCGCTCTCTCTCTCTCTCTCTCTCTCTCTCTCTCTCTCTCTCTCTCTCTCTCTCTCTCGCTCTCGCTCTCTCTCGCGCTCGCGCTCTCTCTCTCTCTCTCTCTCTCTCTCTCTCTCTCTCTGAGCTCGCGCTCTCTCTCTCTCTCTCTCTCTCTCTCTCTCTCTCTCTCTCTCTCGCTCTCGCTCTCTCTCGCGCTCGCGCTCTCTCTCTCTCTCTCTCTCTCTCTCTCGCTCTCTCGCTCTCTCTGGTGTGTGTGTGTGTGCAGATGTGTTTGCTTGTTTGTTTGGGGGAAGTTATTTTTAAGGTACGTCTTCTCATCCTCATCATCTTCCAGCTGAAGTCGTAAAGATGGGAACATTCAAAACTACTGCTTTCACCATCCTTTTCTTTCAGCTCTAGAGAAACTTGCACAAAGTAGAGAAGGTGGCCTTACCCAGTCCACCTGATAACCTGGAGATTAGCCACTTTCATGCCACTTCCAATAGAAGAAGAGGGGTTAATCGCCCCACACACACTGGTGCACCTTTTCCCTTCAAGGTAACAGGAGGAACAGGAGGTACTCGCCATTCTCCTCTCCATTTTTGCCCATCTCGTAGCCTTCCCAGTCAAAAATTGGCAGAGTGAGGAAATCTCTGAGCACCACCTACTCTTTACTGTACCCCTGTCAAGAGACTTCTCCAAAGAGCTCCCCAGTATCTGCTGTGCAGCTCTCTCATCAAGCAATACCCTGCATAGGAAGTAAAGGGGGTGTGTGTGGATGAGATTTGTCTTAATTTGCATTTTCTGTTTTTCAGGAAGCACAGGATGGTGCTTCTAAGTCATTCTGCTGCCTGCAGCTCTCCTCTGCCTTTCTGTCATTTTATGGTTCTTTCTATGATAAGGAAAGAGACAGGGTTTATGGAACACTGGATTCTTTCCAGAGACCCAACTTGGCAGTCTCTCCTTTGACAAACCCACCATCCATCTCTCAGAAATCCTAGAGCTTGGTGTATGAACTCGGCAGTGATTTGAATCTTTCCTAGGAAATAACAAGCGAGTAAACATTAGCAGTGTCAGCTTTTTCCCTTTCTGACTTGTAAGACAGAGATAGTCTACCCAGCTCAAGACGACAAGCTCCTTCCACCCAGAGCTAGGTGGTCTGGGGCAGTCAAGCTGATGGAGCATCCCTGTGGCTGGGTAGGTGCTACAGAAAAGCATTTCTGTGTGATGGAATCAGGATGTGGTAGGGAAACTTCAAAATAATAAAAGAAGTAGGAAAACAGCAGGCCCCTGACTTTGTCCTTCCTGTCTTTCCCATCGCCTCGGTCCTAAGCTTGGTCCTTGTGAACAAAGTGGCAAGGAGTGGGTAGGATTCAGTAGTTGGCCAAGAGGAGAAAAGGCGTTTCAGAAGTTAGACACCATTGAGCAAAGGCACAGATAAACAGGGAGGTGACTGGAGTGGAGGACATATACTAAGGAGTGCTGGGAAGTAAAGTTAGGTGAGTGTAGGGAGAGCCACTGACAACAGGGGGTCTTAATAACTAGTACCTGATGGTGCCGAAGGAGCCCCCGTTGAGCTGATGGTAGAGCAGAGACACGACCGACTGAGATCTGGGTTTTCAGAAGCCACATCAGACAGACATGAAGTGCAGGGATAGCCTAGGCTTGGAGCCTCGTGGCCACACAGTCGGAGGGGATGGTAGCACTAAGCGAGGCAGAAGAGGAAGGATGCAAATGCCATTTCAGAGAAACAAACAACAGAAGTTGGTGACAGATTGTACAAAAGCAGTAAAAGGAGAGGGAGAGTGGAAGGGGACTGGCATGTTGAGTTAGGCTAAGGCGGGGAAATACAGGAGACTGGCTTCCCCACCCTGCCAGTGCTTCTTTTCTTTCCATCAGACACTTAATAGTGATTACTTAAATTTTCTTAAAGGTGCTTTTCCCCTGTAGACAGTAAATTATGCTGGGGCATTGGTTTTGGAGGATCATGAGGTTCTGGAGTTTGTTGATTCTCATTGTTGGGTTATTCATGGAGGCTATTCAGTAACCTTTGTCAACTGACAGAGTAACCCTTGACGATTGATGGACTGGCCGACCAAGGGCAGGGACCACCTGGGGATGATGTACTACTTGGCTATTAGTCATAGTCCCAGGTCTTGTTCTTATTTGTGGACATTTTCAGGGGCCTCTGCCTCACCCACATAGTGGGCTGCTTTGAGGGTCAGGGCCTTGTCTTGTGCTTTCATGTTCCCAAGGTTTTATGGACATAATAAATGAATGAGCATCTTGAGGAGCCTCCTGAGAACTCTGCACTAAAAGGCCAGACAGGCAGCCAGAAACCTTTCCTATAAAGTAGAACTGCCAACGCTGTCCTTCAGTGTTTTAAGATTTCTTGCACTGTCTGGGACTCTGTGTTGGGAAGTATGGGAAGTGCAAAGAGAGATAAGGACACAGTCCATCCTGTCTCCAGGGCTTGGGATCAAATAGGGAGATAGGAAGCATATGCCGATGGCCACATCTTAAGCCAGTGCCAGAAGACTCTCACCCCCTTGCCCTGGGATTATACCCTGGCTGTGTCTCTGTTTATATGTTCTCTCTTGACACCATCCACTTTCCACTGTGTGCTTCAGAGTTATTCCTGTACATGTCTCATCTCTTGTACTGGCCTTTGCTCCCTAAGGGTAAAGACTGGGTCTTTTTCACCTGTATCAGCACCCACAAACACCACCTGCATGCCCTAAACACAGTGGTAGGTTGCTGGCTGGCTGGCTGGCTAGATGGATGGATGGATGTATAGATGATGTTGTAGGTTGGTTCCCCCAGGAAGCAGACTCTGAGATGGAGGTTAGCATGCAGTGTGTTTATTGGGGGATGCTCTTGGGATCAATACCTGGGAAAGAGAAGGGGAGGGGAGGGATGCCAGACTGGGCAGAGTGAGAAGCTGAGCTGCAATGCAGACCCAACAATAGCCTCGAGCTCTGGAGCTGGAAAACCCTTCAGAACTGAGTTGGGGGACTTCCCTGGTGGTCCAGTGGTTAACACTCCACACTCCCAATGCAGGCGGCCCAGGTTCGATCCCTGGTCAGGGAACTAGATCCCACATGCTGCAACTAAAGATCCCATGTGCTGAAACTAAGACCCAGTGCAGCCAAATAAATAAATGTTAAAAAAAAAAAGAAAAAAGAACTGAATTGGGGTGAGGGGCCAGGCCTTTATATCCCCTGACATAATGATTAGTCATTAGATTCATGCCATCCCTGCATCTTGGGCGAAGCTGTTCCCTTCAGCTGAGGGCTGTCTGCAGGCATCACTGCCAGCAGCTTGTGAAGTGCTTACTCCTTCATTCCGGAAGGGAACCTGGGCCGTACGAACATCGTACATCGTGCATTCACCACAGATGGCCGCCAAAGTTCCTCAGGGATGTTTCATGATGGATGGCAGCCCTGCCTACGGGCAGAGTTCAGGGGATAGTTGTTGAGCTATAAACATTATCTAGACCTCATTAGGGCAATTTAGATAGCCAGATGGAATTAGCCATTTTAGACCTCACAGATCCAATAGATATTGGCTGATCCTCTGTTTTGTGTTCAGTGTGTGGAGGTGCTATGGTAGTACACCGAAATGGAATTAGATGTGGCCCCGCCCTCAAGAGGCTTGCAGCCCTAGGGAGAGAAAACACCCACCCAAAAGAAATCTGCAAGACTGGGCGGCATCAGCAATAAACAGTGCCAGCTTTGGAGCATGGGGCATCGTGGCTTGGGGTTCTGGTGGGGAGGCTTCATGGAGGAGATGGGCCTTGAGGATAGCCTGGAAGGAGTGAAGGATTTAGATGGGGGAGAAGAGCAAGTCAGGGGAAACAGAGGAGGTGGCAAGGACAGGAGCCTGTGAGAAGCATGGCCTGGCGCAGTCCGGCCCCCTTAGAGGGCTAAAGGGAGGAGAGGGTGGACCTGCTCAAAACGTAACACTGGATGTTGTGGTGATTGTGGCCAGCATGTAAGTTTCTGGGAGCTGGAGACAGAATGTGTGTGTAAATGTAAAGCTCTATTTCCTACTTTATTTTTCTCTAAAAACACGGCGCCTGCTTTTTTATTTCTCATCAAAACCAAATCATAGTCACACTTCCCATTAGCACTTTTCTCTAACTGGTTCATTGTCCTCCAGAGTTACCATTGGCTCCCATTTGAATTCACATGTAAATCTCTATGAAGACACTACATACATAATTTTGTTTTGTTTTTCAGTCACTTGGCTTCCAACTCTTTCTGTAAAATGCCTGTGTAGGTGGGTGTTTGGGCTGTATTCTGTACAAGTATAGAAATAAAGGATAGAGAAGAAGAATTTTAAAAATAAGTTTCCTGTGATACCTCAATCCAAGAAAACATATGAGAGTGAGTACCTTTTCCCCAACATATATTAAGACATGCCCCCCAAATATATTATTTTTTTATACATCAGACATGCTCTTTTTAGGCAACTGCATAACACAAATTCTGAAACTGCTTTAGAACAATCTTCACGTTCATATTGTGTTTCCTAAACATCATTGCCTGGGAATAAACTTGAGCCTGTTCATGGAAAATCTAGTGTGCAGACTATAAACATGGAAGGCCTGGCAGCACAGAAAGTGCTAGACACACCCTAATAGAAACCAGTATTTTGTAATTCAGTTCTCCAGGAAAAAAAAGGAGACACTTTGGTGGTGTCCAAATACTGGTTTAAACAGTTGAAAAACCACAGCAGCAGCCACTAGCTTCTAGGTTGTCTTCTGGAAAGTAAAATATGCTTTCCGGGAAACTTTTCTAGCCCCAAAAGGAAGCATTTTGGTGATGCGTAGCTTCATGGAGACTCCCAGTTGATATCTGTATGGTAGAGGCATCCAGTTTCATGTGCGCGAGGAAATTCTGTAAAAGGTTGTTCTGGAGAGCACACATGTCCTGCATCCCTGATTTGGGGCCTGGGAGTTATGCTGGGAAGGTAAACAGATTTTCAGTGAATAATATGGGAGGGAAGTGATGGGGGCTGTCTGCTGGCCTCTGCAGCAGCTTTCCTACCACGTTTGAGTCTGGTTCCTTGGAGTAACGTTAAGAAGGTCAGGAAGAGAAGACTGGAGTTCAGGTTACAGGGTAGAGAAACTAGGTTTAAGAAGTTGTGCCAATATCAAACAAGATGAGAAATTGTGAGGATAGTCTTTGTCAGCCAGAGTCCAGCCCCAGAGGGCTAGTACTGAATGTAAAATAATAATGATGTTTTGAATTTTTATTTAATTTCATATTAATTAAGCACATACAGTGTATTTCAGGCTGGGTTAACTGTTTATATGGTATTTAAGCCTTATATAGGCCTTCTGGGCTAGGTACTATAAATAACCCCATTTTATAGACCAGGAAACTGAGGCACAGAGAGATTAAGTAATTTGCTCAGGGATGTGCAGCTTCTCAGTGGATATGAAGCCTGTCTAACTAACTCCAAAAACAGTGCTCTTTACCAGGTAGACTATGTAGTTAGATCGATGGATGCCACCAGGCTCCTTTACATCCCCCACCAGCTCCCACAGGGCCCTCAGACAATTAAGTTCCTTCATTAGGCTCCTTCTGGTAGGTTAGGACCTTTTATCTCCAGAAAGCCCTGCTTTAAGCTGCAGACATTACCTGCAGTGGCCCAATAACACATGGGCAAGGATGGGCTGTCACAGGCTCCAGAACAGGGGCTGGTGAGGGGTGGTTTGGGAGGGAAGATGAGGGGAGCAGCACAAAGCAGCTGTCAGAGAGAGAAGGTCCTGGAAGGACCCTGCAGCCACATGCATGTCTAGGGTCCTGGGAACCTGGTGGGTGGTGAATGTGGCAAACCCCAAGAGGAGAGAAGGGTTGAGAAGCAGAGTCAAGAGAGGTGCAAAGACAAACAAACGTTCCCTCTATCAGAGTGTACTTAGGTTGGGTCCAAGGCACTTTTTCCACTCCAGCATTTAGAATCATTCCAGATACAGAATCCCCAGGACAGGGTGACCAGTTGGATTCAAGGGCAAGAGAAAACTCGAAGATGATGAGACTGTAGTGCAATGAAGAGAACTTGAGATTCTGAGCTGGACAACTGGGGTTTGAGTTTTTAGTGGTGTCACTTACATATTGCTTTTTAGTAACATTTATTTTCCACCAAAGGAATGCAAGCTCATGGTAGATTATGTGAAAACAGTACAAAGAAGAAAATCAGATTGAGCTCTAAGAATAGATGTGCTTTTCCAGAAGAATGTAGTCCGAAGCAATCCTGAAAAAATGCAAGAGACCTTTATTTGGGGAAGAAGGGGTTTTGTAAGAAAACAAGAGTCCCCCTTCTGAAATACTTACTTGGGGACACTAAGAACATTGGCTACACTGCCAGGCAGCATCAGATCCAGAATTGGAGGCCACACACTCTGGCTCCTCTATCGTTCCCCCAAAACATATATAATTTTTTAAAAGGATCAGAGTTATTCTGGGTGTTGGGATATCTAAAGGACCCCTGCTATGTTTCCTTCTGACACCTTCCACTGTGTTCTTGACACCCCTCCCCTCTTTTCCTCTCCTGAGCTTTCTCCCTCCCAGCACAGCTGCCCAGAGGTCTGACACTACAGGCCCACACCAGGCCCTTCCCGTGTACTTTCCAGGTCAGGAGAGCCCTACACAGAGCCCTCAGAAGATTCTTACATTTTTTTAATACCCGAGAGGAATTTGGTAGGTTTTACAGATGCACAGTGACAATTGCAAAGGTTAGTTTACTTTAATAGCTTCCAGCTTCAGGGACAGATTTATTGGCCTCTAGTTCTCCAATTATGTTTTTAATCTTTGTTTAAATTGATTTTTTATTTTGTAAGGAAAGAGGGAAATTTGTTCATCTGTGTTAGCCTCTCTTACCCTTAATGTTTAATTCAGTGATTCAGTCTCAGTCACATGAAGCAGGCAGAGCTAAGTTAATACAGAGTCAACTTTTAGCGAGCCCAGAGCAGTATCTGATGGGAATTAAACCTGAATTTTCTTGACTTTTTTTTTCCTTTTGATTTCTCTGACTTTGTATAATCCTGGTTTCCCTGCACCCCTCCTCAATTGCTCCTTCTGCATCCCTCACTAATATCTTTTTCCTACCTGTGTCTCCTAAGGCTGACCTCTTGGCCTTGTTCTTTTCGAACAATACACTTCCATTTGGAAAAGACCACCCGTTTTTCCAGCGTGAAGCTAAAGATTCCCAAACCTGTGGTCTAACCTGTTCCTCTCTCCAGAGCAAGAATCCTGCCTTTCAAAGTCATCTGGACCTCATCTTCTCATTGTCCAAGAGATACATCAACTCAGCACAGCTACACCTAGACTGTTAACTTTCCATCACTTTCTCTCAACTCTTCTGGTGGCCTTGCCAGCTGCCAAGTCATTCAAAGTTAAATTGTGAAGTCATAAGAACAATGAAATATCCTACACACATGATTTCATAGCAAAACCAGGACATGGAGAAAGCAGGTATTATTTACAGTTTACAGATAAAGAAACAGATTCACAGAGATTACCCCAAATCACAAAGTAAGTGGTAGATTTTCACTATTTAAAGCTGCTCTCCCCAAAGGGGGAGCAGAAACAAATCTAAATATCCAACCTAAACATATAGGTAAATATTCAATTAAATGGTTATTGAATTACTAAATACATAATGACATTTCTACACAGAGGAATATTACTCAGCTGTTAAGAAAAATTAATTTGAAAAACATATGTTATAGGTGTTTGCATTATAATGTATGAAGAAAGCTTGATAAAATATATATACATGTATATTTATTTAGTCATACATATATACCCACACACCTATATATACATACACCCCTTTTTTAAAGATTTTATTGAAGTATAATTGATTTACAGTGTTGTGTTTAATTTCTGCTGTACAGCTAAGTGACTCAGTTAAACATATATATATTCTTTTTCATCCTTTTCCATTATGGTTTATCACAGGATATTGAACATAGTTCCTATGCTATACAGTAGGACCTTGTTGTTTATCCATCCTATATATAATAGTTTACATCTGCTAATCCCAAACTCCCAATCCATCCCTCTGCCCTCTCCCCCGGCAATGACACGTCTATTCTCTATGTGTGTGAGTCTGTTTTTGTTTTGTAAATCAGACACCCCTCTTTTTTTTTTTTTTTTTTTTGCGGTACACGGGCCTCTCACTGTTGTGGCCTCTCCCTTTGCGGAGCATAGGCTCCGGATGCGCAGGGCCTCTCACTGTTGTGGCCTCTCCCTTTGCGGAGCATAGGCTCCGGATGCGCAGGCTCAGCGGCCATGGCTCACGGGCCTAGGCGCTCCACAGCATGTGGGATCCTCCCGGACCGGGGCATGAACCCGTGTCCCCTGCATCAGCAGGCGGACTCTCAACCACTGCACCACCAGGGAAGCCCAGACACCCCTTTTTTATAGAGAGAAGGGGAGGAAAATCTCTCCCTCACATTCACGTACATGCATTTTTTTTTTAATGCTGGAACAGAATTAACCATTCTATATGATGAGTTTATAGGCAATTTTAATTTCCTTCTTTGTGCTTTCCTTCCAGATTTTTTCTCAATGAGTATGTATAACTTTCAGCAGGTTATTATTTTAAAAACAACCACCGAATGAGATTCAGTGGACTTATCCACTGGTCGTCCTTCTGACTTTCTTGAAGTTTTGTCCCAAGTACCTCTATTTTCTTTCTTGAAACTCATTCTTCCCTCCATCCTCTGTGATCCACTTCCCCATCAGGCCAGGCCTCAGTGGGTCCTTCCTGCCAGCCCACTGGTGGGGGTGTGATTCCAGGCTTCTCTCTTCAGCCCTCTTCCTACTCACCCATTGCCCTGGCTTCGGCTCTGCACTCTCTCTCTCTCCACCTCATCACACCCTCCCCTCTGAGCCCACCTGGCCTAGGCCCTCACGCCAGGCAGAGGAAGTGTAAATAGTCAAGGTGGATAATGAGCTCATAGGTTTGAGGCCAAGGGCACCAGAGCCTCACCGGCTAAACAGACCTGCTGGGTGAGCTTGCTGACTCCGCCATTTTGGCTCTAGACTGTGGCCTTACTGTTGCTCACTGACCAGCAGTGTGTGTAGCTGGCATCCCTGACACTCACTCCCTCCCTGACCCCCATCCCAAACATGAATGACTTTCACTTTCCACTTGTTCATCTACACATTGATTTTATGTCTTTATTACTTTTACAATTAAAAAAAAAGAGGGGAGCATTTAAAATTCTGTTATAACAGGATTATTCGCTTTTAGGAGGTATTGGTCTGCCACCCCCAAGTTTGGTCTTTCCAAAAAAACTCATTATTGAAAAGTTATATGAGGGACCTGGTGGTCCAGTGGTAAAGAATCGCCTTCCAATGCAGGGGATGGGGTTTCAATCCCTGGTCAGGGAACTAAGATCCCACATGCCGCAGGGCAACTAAGCCCACATGCCACAACTACTGAGCTCACACCCATCAACTAGAGAGCCTGCATGCTGCAAACTACAGAGCCCATGCACTCTGGAGCCCATGCGCCACAACTACAGAGCCTATGTGCTACAACTAGAGAAAAGAAAAAACCCACACTCCACAACCAGAGAGAAGCCCCGCGCACCGTAACAAATAACCCACACACCGTAACGAAGAGCCCGCACCTCGCAGTGAAAGATCCCGCAGGCCTCAATGAAGATCCTGCGTGCCACAACTAAGATGATGCAGCCATAAATAAATAAATAAAATTCCTTTAAAAAAAGAAAAACTATATGATAATATTATATGTGTCTATTTCTGAAGGAATTAGACAGAAATGTATTGAGGTCTTGTAATAACCTGTAATGGAAAAGAATCTGAAAAAGAATATCTGTAACTGAATTACTTTGCTGTATACCTGAAACTAACACAACATGGTAAATTAACTATACTTCAATTTAAAAAAAAGAAAATGTATTGAGGATTTCTTGTGCATCTCGGAGCTGAAGATAAGAGATATCATGGTCCCAGTATTCTTCACTGCCTCCCTGTCTCCACCTTATTTTACTCTAGTCCATCAAATAGGGGTAGCCCAGTCAGGAAGCTTGTAGAAGACAGAAGTGCTCACCCTTTAGACTCACATTTATCAGAGTTTCTAACCTAGTTTTAAATTAGCCCAAGCACCCTTAATGATTGATATTCCCCATCAGCCAGGATTTTGTCTATCTTTACTTTCTTGATTTATATTATAAAATATAATTATTTTACCCCTTTTCAGATTTAAAAACATAATATATATTAACTATGCATTTTCAACCCTTCCAGAAAAGTTCTTCCTTCCATTAAAAAAAAAATCACTTTCTTGGGCTTCCCTGGTGGTGCAGTGGTTGAGAGTCCACCTGCCGATGCAGGAGACATGGGTTCGTGCCCTGGTCCGGGAAGATCCCACATGCCGCGGAGCGGCTAGGCCCGTGAGCCATGGCCGCTGAGCCTGTGCGTCCGGAGCCTGTGCTCCGCAAAGGGAGAGACCACAGCAGTGAGAGGCCCGCATACCGAAAAAAAAAAAAAAAAAATCACTTTCTTAATCTTCAAGTGGAAAGCAGTATGACTTTCCTTATTAAGCAGCCATATTGTCTTATTAATGGCAAGTGGGTGAATATGACCACTGTGACTTTTAAGGGAGAGATAAGAGGATATGAGAGGCAGAATAATTGAGATAGGAGTAAATTCTTACAGAAAGCAGGTGTTTGTATCGAGAATGATGGACGGTACATACTAAGACCAGCAGGTGTAGTAAGCACCCAGGCATTATCTCTAGAGAGTTGTCACCCAGCTTTCCCTTCACCCCAGGAGGGAAGTCAGTGATAGGCTGATGCTTATGCATGAAGAAGTCTGGTTCCAACCATCCTTGGTTTTCTTTGTTTCATTTTTGTTAAAAAAAAAAAAAAAACCTCTCCACATAAATATAGCTCTGCCATATTGTTGTAACCCAATGAGAGTGGCTGAGGTCTGAGGCAAGTCTGAAGCGGGGTGAAGGTTGGTGATCATTAGGGGCTGAGACTGTCATACAGGTAGGATGCAGGCCAGGCAAGGACTAAGTGCAGCTGGTCAGGGGGTCAGGTCATATGGCAGGGAAGCCAGAGGGGCAAGGGGCTGTAGGCCAGGCCCATTCTCTTGAGGGTCACTTGGCCTGCAGCAGGTCTGCCAGTCACAGCTGCCCCAGCCTTCTTGGGCCTCTCCACCAGGAGAGGAGCCCCTTTTAATATTAAAGAGTCCAAAACTTTGAGAAAAGCTGGCTTCCAGCAGGGGCCCTCTGACCTCTGACCTCCACCCCAGGAGCAAGTCCTTCTCCTGACCTCCCTTCCAGCCTGTCTCCCTGGCCCCAGATCTCTGCCTCATCCTTGGTGCCTCCCTTCTCTGCAGCCCCTCGCACCCAGGTGCTCCTCTCCATTTCCTCTGCCTTGGTCCCCCCACCCATCGCATGAGCCCTCCTGGGTGCTAGAGGGACTAAGGCAGTGGAAACATGGAGACGGAGAAGTATGGCTGTGAGTGGAGACTTGTCATGAAGCGAAGATCTTTAAAGCTTCCAGAGAGAAAAACCAGGCCCTTAACGTAATAGTTTTCCAAATAGCAACACCGAGGGCTAAACAACAGTGGTGCAGTGTCTTTGAATTCTCAAGGCGAATAACTGGTGATGTAGAGTTCTGAACCCAGTCAAACCATCAGTCAGGTGTGCGGCTAGACTACAGCAGCAGTCCCCAACATTTTGGCACCAGGGGCCGGTTTCGTGGAAGACAATTTTTCCACGGACCTGGGGCGGGTCCGGGGGAGGATGGTTTCGGGATGATTCAAGCACGTTACATTTATTGTGCACTTTATTTCTATTATTATTACCTTGTAATATATAATGCAATAATTATACAACTCACCATAATGCAGAATCAGTGGGAGCCCTGAGCTTGTTTTCACTTGCCACTCACTGATAGGGTTTTGCTGTGAGCCTGCAAACAATTGATTTATTATGGTCTCTGTGCAGTCAAACCTCTCTGCTAATGATAATCTGTATTTGCAGTCACTCCCCAAAGCTAGCATCACCGCCTCAGCTCCACCTCAGATCATCAGGCATTAGATTCTCATAAGGAGTGCACAACCTAGATCCCTTGCATGCACAGTTCACAGTAGGGTTCATGGTCCTGTGAGAATCTAATGCCACCACTGATCTGACAGAAGGCGGAGCTCAGGCGATAATGCAAGCTATGGGGAGCAGCTGTAAATACAGATGAAGCTTTGCTCACTCGCCTGCCGCTCACCTCCTGGTGTGCGGCCTGGTTCCTAACAGACCATGGACCGGTACCAGGGGATTAGGGACCCCTGGACTAAAGTCATTGTATGATAAGTTAGATCTCAAAAAAATTACCTTACTGTGTACCCTTCCTCAGGGAGCTGCCAGGTCCGGAGTCAGCCAACTGAGGCTCCCAGGCCCAGTCAAGCCTGTTGCCTGCTTTTGTATGTCCCACAAGCTAAAAGCATTTTTACTTTTTTTAATGGTTACATTATAAATGGTTTTATAGGTACCTTTTGATACTTTGGGCCCTTTATTCTCTAGCCCTTTAAGGTAGTTTGCTGATGCCTGTGCTGGACAAAGTGTTACACTGAAATGGAGAGCAAGTTAAAAAAGAGGAAGCCATGAGACCCAAGAAGCAGGAGACAGACACAGGAGAGAAGGGGTGAAGGAGGAAGGGAGAACTGGGCTGAGAGCCTGGGGCAGGCTTAGAGGGAAATGCACCCAGATTTGCTCCAGAGCACAGAGCGCTCCCAGAAGAGTCTCCAGGAAAGAAAACTGAAGTGGTAGATTAGTTGATGTGTTTGAACCTTTTGAGAAGAACCTTATATTCTGCTAAGAACTTTGAGAGTGAATTAGATAGAAAACTAATCAAAAGAAAAACAAGGCAGTGTTTAACGCCTGGGAAAACAAGATGAATAAGAAAGGAAATGCAGTCATGGAAGTTATAGAACATACATGACTCAGCTATGAATGGCATCTCAATCCCAGTAATATAATCACTGAAGTTTGATTTAACCAAATTTTGAAATAGAATCAAATCGGAAGGTGGAAGGAGAACTGAATGGAGAAGAGAGCTAAATTCTCACCTACCTTAATAGGAAGTTAAAAGCAAATAAAATCAAGAACTAACAGTATAGGCATGTAATTTAAATATGTAGAGGTCATTATTATTTGCAACAGCTAAAATAATTTAAAGTGTTTTGCCTCCAAAGAGCCAGCATCAGAAGTGGGCCAGAGGATGCTGCATTTTGTTATAAGCCTTATAGAATGGTTTGACTTTTTAAATAATGTACCTTTTTAAATAATGTAATATTACTTTGAAAATAGATTTTTAAAAATAAAATGAAAAAGAACAGTGACTGGTCAGCCCAGGGCGACCATGCCCAGGTGGGGAAGGGGCACAGTGGGGCGGCCTCAGGCCCCTGCATGGAGGAAGTAGGCGTCAGTGTCCTGAGGCCCCGCCAGCTCCAGTTATCATTATTGTTCCTGACATAAGTGTGAGTGCATTTCAATAAAATGTCAAGACTGTTAGCCATTCGTTCATGCAACAGTCTCTATGTTTCAATCCCTGGCTAGTTGCAGCAATGAATAAATCATGATTCCTGCCCTCAAGGAGTTCACAGACTGGTGAGATATAAAGTCACTCATCCAGCCAATGGATGATTGCTCTCCATGGTGATAAGAATATACCAGAGGGAAAGGTGGTTGCAGAGAAAAGTCCCTCAGAGGTCAGAAGTCCTTCAAGGGAGCCCTGGAGGGTGAGCCGGGAGCCGATGTCCAAGCACAGGGGAACAGAATATGCACAGGTGCAGAGGGGACCCAGGCATAACAGAGCAGGACAGGTGACACCTGTGTGTGGCCTGAAGTCAGGAGCTCAGAGTTTGTAGAGGATGAAGCTGGAGAGGTGAACAGAAGATAGATTATCAGCTCAGCAACCAGCATGCCATGCTCAAGAGTCTGGACTTTGTCTTCAAGGCCATGGGAAGCCAGTCAGTGTTCTCACTGGTGGAGTAGCATCATCAAAGCCAATTCTCATCCCAGTGTGGAAATTAGAATGGAAGCTGCAGTAGAGAGATAAGTGAGGAGATGGACAATCATTCAGGTGAGAAATGATGAGGGTCAGTACTAAGATGGTATCAGTGAGACAGAGAAAGGTGGATACAATTGAAGATGTGACGGAGGCTGAATTGACAGTCTGATGCCCCATTAGATGTGGGAGGTGAGAGAAAGAAGGCAAGGATGGCCCCCAGGTTCTTTTCCGGACAATGGGCAGGTGTCAGGGCCACATATAATACTAGGAGGAGGGTGCAGGGGGAGTGGGAGAAAGGGGATGAGGGAAGTTTTGAGCATGTGGAGGGTGAGATGTCTGGCAAGCAGTAACCTGTGGGGGTGGGCAAGAGGTGACATCTCACACTCAGGGACAGTGCATGGCAAGAGAGAAGAGGGCCCTGAATAAACTCAGAACACCTAGACTTCAGGCATGGACAGAGGAAAAGGAGTCCTGGCAAAGGCTGAGAAGGACCAAGAGGGGAGATCAGGAAAGCAGAGAACGAGGGAGGTTCGAGTGCCACTAGAGGTCAGGTGAGCCAAGGACCCAGGTGTGTGTCTCGGTGCCGCTGGCATTCCCCGTCCCAGAAATTACAGGATAGTTAGCATATCTGGCCCCGCCCACTAATGCCTATAGAACCCTCCACTCGTGCTGTGACAACAAAAATGTCTTCCCATGTTTCTGAACACTCCTCATGGACAATTAGAAGGCACTCGGTGACCTTGTGAGAGCCATTGCCATTGAATTTGGGGTGAAAGCCAGGGAAGGACAAGACCACAGTTCCTCTGTCCTACTGCGGCCGTCCCTCCTCAGGCCTCTTCCTGGGCCCCCAGGCTCTCCTCTCCTCAATCCCCATTCTTTTCCCCATGACATCACTTCCTGGGCTGACCAGTCAGTGTTGGGTTTTGAGGTTTAAATCTAAATATTATTGAGCTCCTTCTATGTGCCAGGGACACCATGGTGGACACAGCAGTCCAGGTCCCCCTCTCCTGGAACTTGCAGTGAACAAACAGGTGACACCAGGTGGGAGGTCCTTGAACAGGCCCCAAGTAGAGAGTTTGTTCTGGATAGAGGGAGGGCTCAGGGGAGGGGTGGGAAAGAGGACAGCAAGGGGTGCTTGGATCTGGAGAGAACATGCACCCCAAGCAATGGGTGAGACCAGGAAAAGGATGAGCCACTTTCTCTTGGGGGCAGAGAAGTGGGTTGACAGGGATGTGAGGCCTGATGAGAAGAACTGGTCCTAGGGTTTTGGATACAACTCCTGTATGCAGCTGCGTCAGCACAGGGCAGCCTGCTGGGGCTGGCCATCTGCAGCTTGGTCTGTGGGTGCTGAGGTCAGCACAGGGAGAAGCCTTGGGGAGAGCCTGCTGACCACTGCTCTGTGGCAAGCAAAAGCTGACATCTGACAGAGGAGTCAAGGGCCCCAGGAAGCCAGGGGGTGGGGGGGATGCATTTTGGAGGAAAGCCAAAGAAAAGGAAAGCTGGAGGTTCCAAGGTCAATGCCCCAGGCTTTCAGAAGGAGGGAAAAGCAGGAGGCATTCCATTGCTGAAGCACTGGCATTTGCAGAGCTGGGAGAGAGCTTGGTGGCTAGAGGGAAATCAGTGTGAGAGAAGGAAAGCTGAGAATCCCTCCCACTGACATGGGCTCTCATCTCATGAATACCCAGTGTGGTGGTTTTTTTTTTTTTAATGGACTTAAAAACTCAGTTTCTGATTCAGAAGAGGTTATTATTAAATTGAGAATATAAAACTAACTAGCGGAATCATCTAGTCCAACTCCCTAATATAATAGACGAAGATAACAGGAAGGTGAAGACTTGGGCCCAGCGCACACAGTGAGCGCCCTGGGGGGCAGCAGGGGCGGGCCTGGGGGCTGGGCTCCTTCACCCCCTGCTGTGGGCTCAGTGGTGAGAGTGGGGACCAGGGGGTGGCTCTCCGGTTTTCCCTGTATTGGGGGTTTTCCCCATACTTGGGGATCGGCTCCATGGCCACAGCCCTGGCATCCTAACTCTCCAGGACAGCCATTAACAGCATCTTAGAGTGACTGCACCCAGTGACTTGATTTGAAATGGTGAAACTTTTTGGTGGTATTGTCTTATATTACCATGAAGTATAAAGAATTTTATTTGGAAGCTTTTACTGCCTTTGAGACAAGTATGAGGAAAGTTTAATTTAGAAAGGAAGGCTCAGAGAAAGACACATTTATGGGCAACTTCCAGAGACGCAAGTTTCCACAGCTACTCCCCTATTCAGAGTGGTTCCATCAGAGGAAGGCTCCCAGCAGAACTAAGGAGCCCAACCTCAGGGTACCTTGCAGGAGAGCAAGCTATCCGCCACCCCACCTCCCATCTGCAAACTGGGCCAGATACGACCATGGCACCAGTGGATATCCAAACTGTGTCTTACTCACATCTCAGATCTCAGATGCATGAACAACAACAACAAAAAAGTTACTGTAGAATACAGGTAAGGGGTATTATAAGTGATATATTACATATGCCCCTTTCCTGTTGTTTCACTCTCATACTGACTGAAATCCAAAAATGTCATTGTACAGAATTCTTCACTAAAAAGAAATTAAGTAGAACATTGAGCAAGGCATACTGCTGGCTGCCAAATCATCTCCCATCCAGAAGTACCTTCTGGTTTCTTCTCCCTCATGTGTTTCAAGCTCCCTAGTACAGCTAACCGTTTATCTTTTTTTTAAGCTAAACTGAGGGTTAACATATTACTGTATTAATCTAATTACAGCATCTTCCAAGAGCCTCAGTTCTTTAGGCTTAAATACCCACTGTCTCAGGCTATATTTTATTTTTTGCAAATATAGATTAAAGTTTGTTCCATTTTATTGCCTGCTTTTTAAAAAAAACTTTTTAGGTTTTATATCTATCCAAAAATTGGAGAATTCCAAAGACTGACATTTTTATTGCATCAGTCTATTTACTAATTTCACGTATTACCAAGTTGGCATCCTCCCACGGCTCTGAATTCGGCATCCTGCTGGCATCCTTGTTAGCAGTCTGGTGGCCTGAGCCTGAGTTTTTGAGCACCTGCCATGGTGAACAGTTTGAGATCTGCCAACAGAGAGAGAGGATCACCCAGAGAGACAGACATGGACTGTGCTATTCTGATCCCCAGCAGCCCCTGAGTTTTAAAATAGCTTGTAAGCATGAAGGGACGTGAATGGGGAGGCTCCGGTGGTGGCAGGAGGGATGGATGCTGCTGCCATGGAGAGAGCGTTCCTGATGGAATTGAGCACTGAGGGTGGGGTGGGATGATGCATCTCGGCCCCCAGGTGATGCTGCTGCTTGTGGGGCACAGACAGAGCGAGCCTGACTGGGCCAGGCAGGCAGCTCTGTGTGAAAGGCAAGGGACGGACCTCATGCTGAGTTCAGTACATTTTTTTTTTTTTAGTGTGTTCGGTTCAGTCTGCATTTTGTGAATACACACCTCATTCCAGTATGTATCCTGAACAGACAGACTGGGCCTCAAAGCCTCAGAAAATCATTCATTCAGTTGTTCATTTAACAGACATTTATTGGACTACTTCTACTTGGTGGACACTGCCCTAGTTGTGAGGGTTCACAAGTCCCCCGAGCATTGGTCCTGTGAGAATTCAGCACCAGTCACAGTGCAGCAGCATGGGGAAAGGACTGTGCTGGAGTCGGGTGCGAGGGCCACCGTCCCTGGGAAGAACGATGTGAGGGATGGCCATGGGCTCACAGTGGGAGGAGGCCTTCAGCTGGAACAGACAAGCTGTGGCTGTGTCCCTTCTACCTAGCAACGGTCCATTGGATTCACCTGTGGACATGAGAGGCCCTGCTGGTACTATTTGGCTCTCATCTGTCTGACTATCTTTAGCGAGTTGGGCTAGGGCAGCCATTCTTGTGAAGGGGTGAGCCGCCCTTTGGCTTCTGATTTCAGTATGACTTCTGACTGACATGGACAAGCAGGCCTCTGGTGGGAGGGCTGGGATGGGTGTAGGTGGAACCAAGGGGTCTTTCTGTGGGGCTCCCTCTCAGCATCACCTGCCACCTCCTGGCTCAGGAAGGAGCATTAGGAGGGAATACTGCCATATGCCAAGAGACACCTTTGGACACCCTTTCCCCCTACATGCAGGCTGGTGCTGGGTTATTTGTTACTGTCCCCAGACCCTTTATAGCAAAAACTGGGAACAAATTACAAAGTCTATCAGGAGAGGATTGGGAGAGGAAATGGGAGAATTGGGAGAGGAAATTATATCATCAAGCTGATGATATAATCCATTTATTGACAGAGAAAGATATCCGCAGAGTGTTGACTGAAAATGCAGATTAGAAAATAGTGTTCATTGATCCCATGTTTGTGAATATTAAAGTGCATATGCCTGGGAGAGTGTTTGGAAGAATATATACATGCTAACCATGGTGCATGGTGGGACCATGGGGTATTCATTTTTTTCCTTTAGCTTATCTGTCTTTTCTGACTGTTCTCAGTGCTCATGTATCATTTTTTATAATAAACTTATTAAAGAAAGAAAATATTTTGAGAAATAGCTCCTCAGTTTCCCCTCTTAAAATAAAACAAGGAGAATGGTATTAAAAATTATGCCAGTAGGGCTTCCCTGGTGGTGCAGTGGTTGAGAATCTGCCTGCCAATGCAGGGGATATGGGTTTGAGCCCTGGTCTGGGAGGATCCCACATGCCGCGGAGCAACTAAGCCTGTGCACCACAACTACTGAGCCTGCGCTCTAGAGCCTGCGAGCCACAACTACTGAGCCCATGTGCCACAACTACTGAAGCCCGTGCACCTAGAGCCTGCGCTCCACAACAAGAGAAGCCACCACAATGAGAAGCCCACGCACCACAACGAAGAGTACCCCTGCTCACCACAACTAGAGAAAGGCCACGCACAGCAACGAAGACCCAACGCAGCCAAAAATAAATAAATTCATTTTTTTAAAAATTATGCCAGTAGATGGTGTTTATCTATTCCTGAGAGTGATATACCATTCAGAGTGACTACCTACTTTGTGGATGCTCTGGGGAAAGAAATAAAAATCTAAAGATTTTAGATTAAGATTTTAGATTTTAAGCTCCAAAGTGTAGCTACTTGGTGTCACAAGTGGCTTTGTGGACACATTTTACTAAACTTTCATAAAGCCGTTCCTTGTCTAACACATACAGTCTCAGAGAATAGAAAAAGAAAAAGCAACCCAATCCATTTTATGAAGCTAGTTTACTCTGACATCAAAAGCAGACAAGGACTGTACTAGGAGAAAGTTATAGACCAATCTCACCTTTGAGCATAGTTGCAAAATGCTGAATATGATGTTTACTAATAGAATTCTTCAGTATATTAAATACATGATCAAGTA
Organism: Physeter macrocephalus; assembly: GCF_002837175.3. Classification (NCBI taxonomy): domain Eukaryota; kingdom Metazoa; phylum Chordata; class Mammalia; order Artiodactyla; family Physeteridae; genus Physeter; species Physeter macrocephalus. The sequence goes on from NC_041224.1 coordinate 88,008,643, forward strand.
GGGCTTATCCTGGGAATGCAATGATGATTTAAATGAAAAGTCTCTTAATAACTGGTTAAATTCACATATTAAGAGAGGTAAACCATATAATCATCTCAGTAGGTACAAAGAAAGTGATAAAATTAGATACACATTTTTACCTTAAACAAAAGCCTTAGCAAACTAGGAACATAAGGAAGATTCCTTAACTTAATAAGAGTATCCATCAAAAATCTACAGCAGACATTATATGTGGTGGGGAAATTTTAGAAGCAACCCTGTTTAAGTCAAGAACAAGACAGGGATCCCAAATAACACCCTTACTATTCAGCATTGTACTAGAGTTTCCCACCAGTGCAATAAGGCAAGAAAAAGAAGTGGGAGGTAGAAGGAAACAATCATTTTGTGCAGGCAGTGTAGGTGTCCACATTAAAAAACCCAAGCAAGTTAGGACTAATAACAGAACTCAGCAAAATTTTTCAGTTGGAGGTAAATATACAGGAATCAGTTGGGTTCCAATACATCATTAATAACCATTTAGAAACTATAAGAGAAAAAAAATTACACTTAGAATAGCAACCAAAACTATACAGTACCTAGAAGTAACAATAATGAAAGATGTGCAAGAGCTTTATGGGGATGACTATAAAACATTATTGAAGAACAGAGAAGATGTTCTGAATAAATGGAGAGATATATCATGTTAATGGATGGGAATCTTACTATCATAAAGATACCAGCTTACCTCAGATTAATACAAGGTGTTCATGGCATTTGGTCAAATGACCCAAAAGTTCAGTTGAAAGAGTAAAGGCAAGAATAATCAAAACAATTTCTAAGAAGAATAAAATGGGGGGAACTTCTCTATGGCCAATCAAGACTTATTATGAGTTACAGTAATTAAGACAGTGTGGTGTTGGTACTGAAACAGACAAATTGATCAACAGAATAGAGTAAAAAACTCAGACCCATGCAATAAGGGAACTTGTTAAGAAAAAGGTGGCCTAACAGATCAGTAGCAGGATGAACTATTCAATACACTGAATAAATTATGAGGAGAAAAATGTACCTCCTACAACATCCCCAAGTAATTTCCAGATGGAAAGACCTAAATGTGAAAAGCAAAACCTTAAAACTTTTGGAAAATATATAAGACTCATTTATCAACTCATGGCAGGAAAGGATTTTTTTAACACAAAATATAAAAACCACTAACCATAAAGGGAAAGACTGATAAATTAGTTAAATTTAACTAGAGTAAAAATTTTAATTTCTATACAGTTAAAGACACCATAAATAAAGTTAAAAGGTAATGCTACAGACTGGGAGGAGATTTTTGCAAGTCATGTGATCAGCAAAGAATCAGAATCCATAATACATAAAAACTCCTACAAATTAACAAGAAAAAGACATACAATCCAATTAGGGGGGAAATGACTACATGAATAAGCAATTCACAGATGAGAAAGACCTGACTGCTCAATATACACAAAAATATACTGAATCTCAGTAACAATCAGGAAAAGGCATATTGAAACAAGATACCATTTTGTACTTAGCAAATTGGCAAAAATTTTAAAGGTGGACTATCTGAAGTGTTGATGAGGAAGTAGATCCACAGGAACTCACACACTGCTGCTGGGAGTGAAAATTAGTGCAATCTCGCTGGAAGCAATGGCAGCTGTGCTACAGGACTCGGAAGTTGTGTTCTAGCTATAGAACCTGGGAGGCTATTGTGTGTGTGCACAAGGAGACACGACCGTGGACTTATTTGCTTGCAGAAAGTGGAAATAATGTAAATGTCCATCAGTAGGAAACATGGACAAAGAATATATTCATATAAGCAATGAAATGACTAATTAGATAAATCTTGCAAGAAAGATGTTGAATGAAGAGATACAGAAGGATCTGTGCAATGTGACACCTTTATCTGAAGTTTACAAACACTCTGAACAATATAATGCTGATGCATGCATACTCATGAGGCAAATGTATAAAAACATGGATGAGACAAAAAGACACCTTGACTTCTGAAGTGCAATTAGATCTGAGGAGATAGAAGGGAAAGAAAGGGAGTTGAAAACAAAAGAAAGGGAGTTGAAAACAGAGGGCTTCACCCCCGCCTCTGTCTTTGAGGGCAGAATATTAAGATTTGTTCCATCTGGGTGGTGGCCATACAAGTAGAGTTTGTTATATTATCTTCTGTTTTGTCTGTATATTTGAAATGCTTCATGGTTTTTTAAAACATTAATTCTTCTGAGGAAAAAACCAGCTCAATCTCCATCTTAAAATGGGCAATAATTCAAAAAAACATTTAAACGAATTGATGTTTATCACCTCATGAATGGCAGTTTAGTGTGGCGGGTTGAAGCACGGGACTCTGGGGCAGCCTGCCTGGGTCTGAATCGAGCTCTGCCACTTCCTAAATGGTAGTTTTAAACAAGCTGCTTAATCTCCCTTTGCATGGTTTCCTTGGATGTAAATTGATGATAATGATGATGGTGGCGATGGTGGTGGTAGTGATATTAGTACATGCATGTTAAGTTGTTGCAAGGATACAATGAGTTACTGTGCATAATGCACTATATAAATAGACTCTATATTTTATTATGCCTGAGTATGACCTACTATTCCGAGAGACACTAGTTTTCTTTAGATGCAAAAGAGAGTGGGGGAGGGGATGAATAAGCTTTGTTTAAAGAAATCATGTAAGTAGATGTTGTTTTTAGTGATGATTGCTCTTCTACTGCAGTGAGACAAAAATATCTCTCAGATCTCCAAAATTAACCTGTTGAGTTGGAGATGATTCACCCTGCCCCCCCCCCGCCCCCCGCCCAGTGACTTCACAAATATCTGCTTCAGTTAGCTCTGGTAAGTAAAATGATCACTCATTCACTTTTCAGAGCTAGCTGTAAAATCAATATGAAAAACAAAACCACTACGCAACTCTGTTCAAATATATAGAATGCCCTCTAAAGATGAAAGCTACATCTACCTTCAGGTTTTGATGAATAGGTAGTATTGTTCTATCACATCATAAGACTGGCTTTTTTTGTATTTAAGAAAAAAAATGATGAAATGTAAATCTTGTTGCTAGATAGGAATTTTAATTGAGGCATAATTAATGTCTCAAATAAGTGAGAAATCACAGTCATTAGGGAGCCAGGGACAATCTTTTAAAAGCAGATGCAGGAAGGCAAAGATTGCAGGCTTTGTCTAGATTTGATTTGGCCCAACTGCGGCTCTCTTACTAGCCTCGTAGCTTTGAATGAATTACTTAAATCTGCTGTTCCTCAGTTTCCTTATCTATAAAATGGGACTTATTACAGTCTTTCTTTTGCAGACCTCTTGTGAGGATCAAATACATAGTATATACTACCTCAGGTACATAATCTGTGCTCAGTAGTTAACACTATCTCTGACATGATTATTAATTGAACTATGAATCCCTCAGTGTGAATGGATGGGTGGATTGGGGGCATCTACGACAAAATGAGATAATGAGCTGGAAGGTCTTACAGCTGACCCTGCCAACATTTCTTCACTTCACCTGAAACGATGTTATTTCAAGGCCCAGGAAATTTTTTTGAAATGAAAGAAGAGTCTTCATCTTGAAGGTCATCAATGCTGGTTTTAAAGTGTAATTACTCAGTGTAAGGTGTCGCAATGATCTGAATCTGCTTTCCTATAAGAAACACCCTGTTTTGTCTACTATTGCTTTTGTATGTCCTTTCTCAGCACCCTAAAACATCCAGTATTAGCTAGGAAATTTCATCATATCTGGTCCCCCCAAAACACTCAAATCCTCACTTCTGACTGCTGGATGAATGTATCTCTAGGACTGAGCAGCCACCCAGGGCAAAGCAAAACTCTGTGCCTGTTCCAGGCCTGATCCAAAGGCAAGATTTCAGGGGCACCCAAGCCCGAGCTAGAGGCAGGACGACTGGCCACATGAAGGGGGATGCAAAGTGGTGAAGACTGGCTAATGCAACACCCCCTCCCCTGCATTTGGCTGTCTCTAGCAATTCAGTCCTTCCTCCTTCCACCCTCCACCCCAATCCTACTGTACCCAAGCCTGCCTCTCACTTCCTACCCTCATTTTAAAATAATCCATTTTCTTGGTGGGGAAGGAGAGGCGATTTGGTGGTGGGCCATGAAGGGGAGAGAGAAGCCCTAGGAGGGCTACCCTGTGGTTCTGACTAACTTGACCCCAGCAAGCTTTGAACAGAGAGTACATTTTAACCACTGAAGTAGGAATTTGCATTTTAAAGGAATAACCTGTTTATCCCTTGGGATATATCCCCTCCCTCTTGCGTCTCCCTCCCACCCTCCCTATCCCACCCCTCTAGGTGGTCACAAAGCACCGAGCTGATCTCCCTGTGCTATATGCAGCTGCTTCCCACTAGCTATCTACTTCACCTTTGCTAGTGTATATATGTCCATGCCACTCTCTCACTTCGTCCCAGCTTACCCTTCCCCCTCCCCGTGTCCTCAAGCCCGTCCTCTACGTCTGCGTCTTTAATTGGCTAATTATTCAGGGAAACTAGGTCTTTTCACCATCAGTTGCTTGATGGATAGGGACATGGTTTGAATGGGGAAATGGGGAGCTCAGGGTAGAACATGTTGAGTTGGAGGTGCCTACTGTACAGGCTCATGTGACCATCTCCACTTAGATGCCCCCCCGGAACCCCTAGAACTCAGCGTGCTCAGGACTGAAGTCATCTTCCCCACACATGCTCCCAGATGCCTGTTTCAGTTGGTGCTGCCTAATGTTCCCCACCCCACATCTCCCAAGCTAGAAGAAGCACTCAGCATCACCCCTGACGCCTCCGTCTCCCCCAAAGTCACACAGTCTGTTCCTTATCGCCTCTCCCCATCACCCACAGGACAAGCTAAGATCAAAATCACAATATGTCTGTCTTGCTAATTGCTGTGGCTTCCTACTGCCTTAGGGAATATCTCGAGGCAAGTAAAAGTGTGTAAAATCCATATTTCAAATCATCTTATTAGAATTTTTGAAATTTTTATAGCCCATTTCTTGTCTGATCTGACTAGATCATTACTTTTACCTTATAATTTGGCTGCGGAAAAGCTCTTACGATGAGGAGGATAATCGTCAGCTCTGCCATTTTCTTGCCATTCACTTGTGCTGGTATGATTAGTGTATTGTCTTCAGGCCTCAGTTTTGTTTCTTGCAGGAATCTTTTGAAATCATTGGTCCATTTCATAAGGGCTAGTTTAGTTAGAACTAAATAATATAATCAGTGAGTCTATTTAACCAGGCACATGCAAACATATGCCAAAAAAAAATCAAAACTGCTGAAAGGCAACAAACAAATGAGAGAGACATACTAAAATACTCCCCCAGCCCCGGGAAGCAGGGGGATCTTCCCCTCTTTCCTTAGAATGCCACACACCAGTGGGTCCCAAGGTTAGCCTGAATGTTAAATATTAGTAAAGCTTAACCCATCTCATTAGAAAACAAGGAAACAGAAATAAAGGTTCTAATGTTTTCATTTTGCACACCCCCTCAGGGTGCCTGGTGGAAGCTGCTGCCCTTCAAGTCACGGTGACCCACTCACAGGACCCACAAGCTGCTTGCTTCTTATTGCAGGCAGTGGAAATCTGGGGACCTCCCCTGCCTTCTCAGCAGCAGGGGTGAGCCCAGGGGACATGTCCTCAAGGCTCTCTTGGAGGGTGGGGAAGAGACCAAACCTAAGAAGGCCTCAAGGGTGTGCTGGATTAACCCCCAGTCAGAAAAGTCTATTTCCTATCCCTCCTAGGTCATCTAAGTTTTACCGTGATGCCTTTTAAATTATCCCAAAATACCTTTCTTAAGCCTAGAAAATGCCATCTCATTCAAGTATGAAAGGGATTAGACCTAACAGGCATCTTTCATGAGCTGCCAAGCTTTGATCATTTTCTGTGGGGGGAGGGAAGGATCAAGATTTTGCTTGTGTCTAACTCAAAGATCCTACCATCCCTTGACCATTTCATTTCACTGTACCTCCTCCAGTGCCGTCTTTTTTCTTTAATACTCCGGCAGTATACAAACCACAGTCTTATATATACAAGGGAAGGAAAATGTTTTCCAGTTTGACTCCACTGGAGATGCAACACCTCAATTAGTCTTTCTGGAAACTGTAAACAGTGTTAGGTTTGCATTTCAAAAAACTACTTAAGGTTCCTTAATAGTTTTGTCCCCATAGCTACATAGGGACCTAGAACTTAAGCAGAGGCAATGTCTTCTCTAGAAGGTGTTGTATCCTTGTCATGGATATCCCATCCTGCAGACCACCTCACCCCCAGAGCCAACCCCTTCCTTATCATTCATCCAGAGCACCAACAAGGAAGCAGGAAGGGAGGGGGGAGGGTGTTACTCTCCCCTGGCTCCTGGCCCCTTATTGGCTGTGAAGGACGGATCTTAAGGGACATGACTGGCCCAATCAGCTTTTCTGGGTGCATGTGCAGGTGAGCAAAAGGATAGGTGCTCATTGTAAAAGTTCACATTCAAAGTAGTTTGTAAGGCTGCTCTGTCTTAAGGAAGCTTGCTTGAACTTTATTTCCAACAGTTAAATGTAAGTGATTGAGTGCCAGAAACTTGGACTACCACAAATCACCCTCTGCCCAGGTCTTCCCCTCCCCATGCCTTGGAGACTCCCCTCCCACCTTCCTTGTACTCTGGACCTTCAACTTTGACAGATGGTGCTTATTAAGCACCACAGATTGTTTTTCTCAGGGTACCATCTCCACCCCTAACTCTACTTAACATTTTTAGCTAACTCTCCTCCTTGCCATTATCCTAAGCTGTTTACAGAAGTGAAGTGATATTGTGGGAGTGCTATTACAGATAACTTTATACTTTTGAAACAGCTATCCATCCTCATATGCAAGTTTTCCACACACTCCTTAACCAGAGGTAGAGAAGTTACCAAGTCCTGAGAGTAAGGAGAGAAGAGCTGAGTCTGTACCCTAGCCCCTCTCTGCCACAACCCATCCTGGCTTGATGCTCAGAGCTCTTCTCTGGGCTGTAACTGACAGCTGAGAGCCTGTCATCTTTCATAACCATCATTTAGTTTTCCCAGAATGTATTGCCTTGCCCTTACCATGCTGAAGTTCATCTGCCTCTTTTCTGTCCACTCACCCTTGGCTTGGTAAGATCTTCCTGCTGTTTATCACCACCAGCTTGGCATTTCACCATCCAGGAGAGCTTAGTGTTTTCTAGAAACGTGGAAACATCACTTGTGCTACAGCTGAACATCATTTATAGAAGCATCAGCTCAGACTAGCCCCAGCATTTTTCTATGCAGTGAAGGGCCCACTTAAATTATCTTTTGCTTTCTCTCTTCAAACTAGTTCACTCCCATTGTCACGCCATTTTCCCAACATAGTTCTGGTACTTTTTCTTTCCTTGTAATGTTCCAAGGGTGCTTATTCTCAGAGCACTGACTCCATAATCCTTTCATCTGAGCTCCTCCATCAGACTTGGTTTAAGGAAGCCCCTGTTTTTTCCTACAAGGATGAACTTTGCAGCTTCCTCAGTCTCATCTCCTTGTGCTAGTTAGGTGAGCTGCATAATAATAGCTGCATAATCACATTTTTATTTCCATTCTCAGAGATTCTAAGCTACTGTAAACAGGCCCTTACTTTTCATGGCTGGGAAATGGGAACTTTTGTTCAAAAATAGTTAAGAGAATCATCGCTGGCTAAAAGAGCCTTCTTAAGGCTTGTACGCAAGAAAAAGAGAATAGTTTTTGCCACGACCTATCCTAGATCTTCTCGGTGTTTCCTACAAACAAACGTGCATGCCAGTTAGGCCTGTTTCCCCAGGTATCCCAACTGCACTCCTGACTTTGGCTTCCAAAGCTCACACTCTTCCTCTCAGCCCGTAGTGTTTCTCCCTGATGGGTCACCAACATGGTCCCTCTGCAGAAGGTGGAGACAGAAGGATGGATGGAAGGAAACAAGCCCAAGATTTCCATGTACAAAATGTCTGCCCCACCCAGCTCTCCCTCAGTGCGCACACTCTCCCTTAAATCGTGTGTGCGTGTTGGAAACAGTGCTGGCTCTCCAGCCCTCCCCCTGGGAGTTGTCAGAGTTGACCAGGTTGGTGTCTTGATGTTATTTCATCAAATAAATAACAAAACTACACAGGTATCTTTACTACAGGACTTCTCAGAGCCTTTAATAAGCTACCTGGTATGGTGCACCATGAAAAGCCAGCCACAATGTGTAGTCATCTACGTACTCATTTAGCTCACCACAAAACCTTCTCCCCAGGAACATCTGATGGGACTAGTATTCTGTAAGATACACATTGGGGCATGCCGTGATCAGTGGGCCCTACCTTCAGCATGTCAGAATCATGCTGAATGTTAGAGAGCTTGTGATTACTGGCTTTACTCCTAAAGATTTTAATACTGACAGTCTGGAGTAAGTGTGGGAATCTACTTGCTTGTTGTTTTTTTGTTAAAGCTTCCCTTATAATTAAAAAAAAATTTTATCTTTTAATTTTTGGCTGTGTTGGGTCTTCGTTTCTGTGTGAGGGCTTTCTCTAGTTGCGGCGAGCGGGGGCTACTCTTCATCGCGGTGCGCAGGCCTCTCACTGTCGCGGCCTCTCTTGTTGCCGAGCACAGGCTCCAGATGCGCAGGCTCAGTAGTGCTCACGGACCTAGTTGCTCCGCGGCATGTGGGACCTTCCCAGACCAGGGCTCGAACCTGTGTCCCCTGCATTGGCAGGCAGATTCTCAACCACTGCGCCACTAGGGAAGCCCCAACTTCCCTTATAATTTGATGATCTGTAATTCCTCTGCTCTAGTCTCTTGATTGTTAGGCTTCAGAGATTTGATACCTGTGACCCTCCTGAGCCCTCACCATAGAAGCTTGTACCTCAAGTCCCTTTGTAGGTAAATAACATATTCTTTTACAAGAGAAATAGCTGAGAACATATGAGGGAAACCACCCAAGGCCTTTGTGATTTGGGGAGAATTGCTGGCCTGTTTGGATAACTTTAGAAACCACTTCCTGACACTGTAGCCATCCCCACCTATCCACATTCAAGTCTACCTTCAAAGCCCATAGAGCTTCCCCCAGCTGTTCTCACTCATGCCAATTTGGGCTGTTTCACATGTTTAAGTATTTTGTTTCATTTGTCTATATCTGCCTCCCTTCAGGACCATATTCAGAGTAGGACCCAATTAAATATTGGGGGGAGGGGGGAGGACGTCCCCCATAGCACTTACAGAGTTGAACAAATAGTAAATGCTCAATAATTGCAAGCAACCAAGAGACAGAAGAAACCTTGGCCCAAAAGAGACAAAAAAAAGGTTAAGATTGACTCTAGAATTAAAAAGGAGAGAAGGGTGGTAAGTGTGGCAACAAGAGTATACAGCTTACCCTGGTGAGATGATAGGATCTTCAATATTAGGTATGTATCTTCTTCTTCCCTCTGGAATTTTTCCTTTGTTACTTCCCTGTTCTTCATTTTTTAGGTCAATGATAATATGCATCACTAGTGGCTCAGGAATAGGGTGACCAACTTGTCCCAAGTTGCCTGGACTTTTCCAATTTTAGCCCTGAAAGTCCACCATGCAGGAAACCCCTCAATCCTGGCAAATGAGGGCAGTTGGTAACTCTACTCAAAAAACACAGTTTTCTGGGACTTCCCTGACGGTCCAGTGGTTAAGACTCCATGCTTCCACTGCAGGGAGCACAGGTTCAATCCCTGGTCGGGGAACTAAGATCCCGCACGCCTTGCAGTACGCCAAAAAACAACAACGAATAAACCAGAGTTTCCTGACCGGATAAAACTGGGAAATGCTTTACCACACTCTACTCACCTGAACTAGTTTCCTAGAGCTACTGTAACAAATTACCACAAACTCAGTGATTTAAAACAACATAGGGGCTTCCCTGGTGGCGCAGTGGTTGAGAATCTGCCTGCCAATGCAGGGGACACAGGGTCGAGGAGGATCCCACATGCCGCAGAGCAACTAGGCCCATGAGCCACAACTACTGAGCCTGCGCCTCTGGAGCCTGTGCTCCTCAACAAGAGAGGCCGCGACAGTAAGAGGCCCGCGCACCGCGATGAAGACTGGCCCCCACTTGCCACAACTAGAGAAAGCCCTCACACAGAAACGAAGACCCAACACAGCAAAAATAAATAAAAAATAAATTAATAAACTCCTACCCCCAACATAAAAAAAAAATCTATAAAAAAACCCCATAAATTTATCATCTCACAGCTTTGGAGGTCAGAAATCCTAAATGAGTTATACAGGTCTGAAAATCATTGTGTCAGCAGGGCTGCATTTTTTTCTGGAGGCTCTAGGGGGTAATCTGTTCCCTTGCCTTTTTCAGCTTCTAGAGGCTACCTACGTTCCTTGGCTGGTGGTTCCCTCCTCCATCTTTGAAGCCAGCCATTTTACATCCCTTCGATCTTCTCCTCCTATCACTGCATCTTTTCTGACTCTCTCTCCCTCTTTCACTGATAAAGACCCCTGTGATTGCATCAGGCTCACTGGCTAATCCAGGGTGATTTCTCCATCCCCAAATCCTTAACTTAGTCATGTCTGCAAAGTCTCTTTTACCAGATAAGATAACACACGCACAGGTTCCAGGACTAGGATGTGGACATCTTTGGGGGCCATGATTCTGCCTACCATCCCCACGCCTCTCTGACAGTTGATAAAACACCCTAATCAATTAAAGAAATATTTTTAAAGTCTGACAAGATTCTGTTTAATGTTGCTTAAGCCAGTGTTTTCCAAACTTATTTGATCAAGAAACTTTATTCAGAGAGTACTATGAGAAGTGAAATGAGTCGGTCAGGGAAAGGCAAATACCGTATGATATCACTCATATGTGGAATCTAAAACATACAACAACAAACTAGTGAATATAACAAAAAAGAAGCAGACTCACAGATATAGAAAACAGACTAATGGTTACCAGTGGGGAGAGGGAAGAGGGGAGGGGCAAGATAGGGGTAGGGAATTCAGAGGTACAAACTATTATGCAAAGAATAAGCTACAAGGATATATTGTACAACATGGGGAATATAGCCAATATTTTATAATTATAAATGGAGTATAACCTTAAAAAAAAAAAAAAAAAAAACCTCTTTACTCCCCTCCCCCACCCCCATCCCCCAAAGAACACCACTTACCATCTCATGGAATGCTGCTGCTCTTACAAAAGAGCAGGACTCAAACTGGTGTGTGCACCACGGAGAGACCAGAGACTTTCCATGTGATGAGCAGATGAGGAGAGTTTTGGGGGAATTGATTTATAAATCCAATTCCTCTTTCTCACTTCAATACTCTTTTCTTATATATATTTTATTTTATTTTTTGGCTGCGTTGGGTCTTCGTTGCTGCGTGTGGGCTTTCTCTAGTTGCAGCGAGCAGGGGCTACTCTTCATTGCGGTGCGAGGGCTTCTCTCATTGCGGTGGCTTCTCTTGTTGTGGGGCACATGCTCTAGGCGCGCAGGCTTCAGTAGTTGTGGCGCACGGGCTTAGTTGCTCCGTGGCATGTGGGATCTTCCCAGACCAGGACTTGAAGCTGTGTCCCCTGTGTTGGCAGGCGGATTCTTAACCGCTGTGCCACCAAGGAAGACGCAATACTCTTTTCTAAATTCATCTGTCAGAGCAACAATCTGAGGTCAAAGGGTTGTGAACCTTCCTTCTTTCCACTGTTTCAGTCATGGGGTTCCCACCCATAAGGAATCTTACTGGGACAAATACATTTTCCTGGGTGGGAAAACCTGGTCAAACAAAGGGATGATGTGAAGCTTTGGTGTTGATGATGCCGCTCTTAATCAAAGCACCATAACCTGCCCCTACCCATCTCATTTGGAGGTACATTTCCAATAAAACTTTATTTTTTATGTTTAGTATTTATCAAAAGTTTAATACTTGTACCCAAAATAATTAGAATGATAACTCACTCCAGAAGGAATTTTTTTAAGGACTGGAGATTTTGATCACTGGAATCATCTTTTAATTTAAATTTCAATACGTATGGATCCTTTGGTTATAGAGATTTATGACTGATTGATCAAATAAAACATTTTCAAGCATAAAAACAGATATTAAGTTAAACTTTCTGGATGTCATAGAATAGAGATACAATTTCAAGGAGAAAAAAGAATAATGTAGCAACTCTAATTTTTTTTTAACATCTTTATTGGAGTATAATTGCTTTACAATGGTGTGTTAATTTCTGCTGTATAACAAAGTGAATCAGCTACACGTATACATATATCCCCATATTCCCTCCCTCTTCTTAGATTCCATATATATGTGTTAGCATACGGTATTTGTTTTTCTCCTTCTGACTTACTTCACTCTGTATGACAGACTCCAGGTCTATCCACCTCATTACAAATAACTCAGTTTCATTTCTTTTTATGGCTGAGTAATATTCCATTGTATATATGTGCCACATCTTCTTTATCCATTCATCTGTTGATGGACACTTAGGTTGCTTCCATGTCCTGGCTATTGTAAATAGAGCTGCAGTGAACATTGTGGTACATGACTCTTTTTGAATTATGGTTTTCTCAGGGTATATGCCCAATAGTGGGATTGCCGGGTCGTATGGTAGTTCTATTTTTAGTTTTTTAAGGAACTTCCATACTGTTCTCCATAGTGGCTGTATCAATTTACATTCCCACCAGCAGTGCGAGAGGGTTCCTTTTCTCCACACCCTCTCCACCATTTATTGTTTGTAGATTTTTCGATGATGGCCATTCTGACTGCTTGAGGTCATACCTCATTGTAGTTTTGATTTGCATTTCTCTAATGATTAGTGATGTTGAGCATCCTTTCATGTGTTTGTTGGCAACCTGTATATCTTCTTTGGAGAAATGTCGATTTAGGTCTTCTGCCCATTTTTGGATTGGGTTGTTTGTTTTTTTGACATTGAGCTGCATGAGCTGCTTGTATATTTTGGAGATTAATCCTTTGTCAGTTGCTTCGTTTGCAAATATTTTCTCCCATTCTGAGGGTTGTCTTTTTGTCCTGTTTATGGCAGCAGCTCTAATTTTTAAAGGAGAGCTTGCTCCTGTCATTTAAAAATGGACAATAATGGATGTTGTATCACTGTGGCATGTGGTATGTACATTGGACACTTTTAAAAGAATAATTTAACACATTGATTTTAAAGTATCAATATTTACAATATCTAGACATTTAATCTACTTAGAAATTCTAACTATTTAACCATAGGTGAAAAATACTTGCTGTCAAGTTAAAAAATATGCAAGGAGGTACTAGATTTTCAAAATTCTTATGGGGCTGTAAGAGCAAAAGGTGTGATGACCACTGCTCTGGAGAAAACTTTTGGGAATGCTGGTGGTGAAAAGAGCAGGGTTTGGAATCCGGCTAGCAGGGAAGCCTTGGTTAAAAACACCAGCTTCACCCAGCTCTTCGGGTTAAAGCCATGAAGTGCCTGGCACAGAGCCAGTGCTTCCTCATTCAGCAACAGCTGCCGTGGGCCACCAATGCACTGGGCTTGGGACGTCCAGTGGGGCTTGGGACGTCCAGTGGGGCTTGGACACAAATCCCTGCTCCCACAGAGCTTACATTCCAGTGGACACACAGTTGATCCGTTGCTTCTGTGTAAATGCATGTGTGCTGCATTTCCAGAGAACCTCTACAAACACCTTCTTCTCAAGCAGTTTTTAGGAGTTGTGTCTACAAAGAAATGACTCATTTTTTGATATTCCAGAACAGATCCATCTAGATTCCATTGTTCCCATCAAAATAATCACCTAAGGAGGCATACACTTATTTTGGTGACCGGGCCAAAGCTCAAAGTCTTTAAGTTTCTCCTGTGGAACTGATTTCAAAGCATACAGCACAATCTTTTAAACATCCTTAATGCTGGTAAATATTTGTTTGGGGAGGAGGAATTTGATGTTTTTGGAACAAAGGTTATTTACACAAAGGTCTGGGTGACCATGGTAGATGATCAGACCGGGCAGAAATATTATTTGTCTCATACTCTGAAAGGGCATAAATCTCACCGTAAGGAAAAGTCAAGAATTACTGTTTATTCCCTTCACACTGAAGCTGAAGGGAAAATCCTGGCTGTATCAGGGTCACTTGCTCCGAAGTTGCTTAAAGAGTCTATGGTCTCAGACTTTTAGGAGAGAGCTTCCTGGGGCTGTGGGAGACCCGTGGTGCCTGCTGCTTTAGTTCTGCTGATCCCACTTTAGTGACCCCACTCCAGGCCATGACCCTGCGGCTTACAGCTGGAAGAGGTCCGTGAGCAGACGTAGCTGTCCTGGAAAGACCCAGGGCCGAGGGAGCAAGGCTGGGCTGGGAGGGAGGGAGTCAGTCCATGAGGGGATATGCGGGTGGAGGAAGTGCTGGGTCATATGTCTGAATTGTGTTTAAGTGTTTACTGAGTCCGTGTCTGCAAGACCTAAGCACCAGGGATTAATGGCGTTCCACTGCGGGGATGAGTCTGAGGTGGGCAGAGTGGGTGGGATATGAGTTGAGGACGGGCCAGACAGGATTGCAAAAGCTCGTTTGTGTGGCCACCTGTCTGTCCATGCTGCCTGTCACTTCCATGTAGCCACAGAGCACTGGACAAAAACTCTAGGGATCCTAGAGCCGTCAGTTCTCAAAGAAAATTTATTCTTCTGCAGTATTACTCTGGCATTTAACTTAACAAACACCATTCCATCCCTGTTCCCAGAACTGAGCTAGGTGCTGTAGGAGATGTTGTCTCTGTCCTCCAGCGACTTGAATGTCCTTGGGAAGATAAGAACGATGCACACACATACTGCTGACTGTCAAATATCAGTTCCAGCTAACTGGTGACTTCATGGAGTATTCGATCCAATCTAAGACACCATCGATTATAAGATGCCTTTTATGCTCTTAAGAAAGAAGAAAATGCTGCCAATTAAACTGCAAATGATTGCTTTCTTATTGCTTAGAATATTTTTTTTATACTTATTGAAAGATCCCTTTTAGACTTACTTGTACATAGTGTTATTTCTTTTAACATATATTGTTCTCATTCGTTCATAAAGTGGAAAGTAACGGGGAAATAAAGTGGCTTTGGTTTTTCTAAGCTTCCTCACATTCAGGGTACTTCTGTACTCAGCTGAAGCATCTTTGCTTGGAACTGTTGATGTCGTCTGTGTTTCCCACAAAATGTGGTTCTGTGTGCCATTTAGAACATTGGTGAGCAACATTTCTTACAAGAGTACCCGTGACTTTTATTCCAAATCTGTCTCCTATTGTGTAAACTGATGCACACACACGTAATGCAACCACAGCACAACTACCACCTGGCAACAGTGACTATAAGACACATCCCAATTTCCAAGATATCAAAAATGAAAAAAAATACATCTTAGACTCAATGAAATATGAATTCTGAGACTCAGTCAAAAAATACTACCATGATCAACCACCCAGGTCTGTCCTAAGAATGGGGTTGGCATTGGTGCTACATTCTTATCATTAAGCAATAATTTTCTCCTGTAAATTTGCAAAACTGAATAGTTTCCTGTGCAATAATCATTGTACGGAGTTCTTCGTGAGCAAATAGAGTCAAGGAAGCTTTTTGCATGAAGTAGGTCAAAAGCGTGAGATTTGGCCTGGACATGAGGAGACCACGTCTAGAGAGGAAAGAGCGCAATTTAAAAGGTTCAAGAGGGTAAACAAGCATGTCATGTGGCGAGCACAGTGGAGTAACCAGGCTGGGGTGGGGTTTCATAAAAGAGTCGTGGGGTATGAAGGCATGAATTTTTGCTGTAAGAACATAAGTTCAAGTTAGTATGTTTCACTTGTAGAAACATAATAAACAGTTCTAGTATTTCTATAACTTTTATTTCTTTTCTTACCATAGGTCCTGATGTTTTTAGTTCAAAGAACCTTGCCCTTCAAGCCCAGAAGAAGATTCTGAGCAAAATAGCCAGTAAAACTGTGGCCAACATGCTGATTGATGACACCAGCAGCGACATCTTTGATGAGCTCTACAAAGTCACCAAAGAGCACACACACAACAAGAAGGAAGCCCACAAGATAATGAAAGACTTAATCAAGGTGGCGATCAAAATTGGGATCCTCTACCGGAACAACCAGTTCAGCCAGGAGGAGGTTGTTATCGTGGAGAAGCTCAGGAAGAAACTGAACCAGACCGCCATGACAATCGTCAGCTTCTATGAGGTAGAATACACCTTCGATAGAAATGTGCTCTCCAAGCTCCTACATGAGTGCAAGGACCTGGTGCATGAACTGGTACAGAGACACCTGACACCCAGGACCCACGGGCGTATCAACCATGTCTTCAACCACTTTGCTGATATGGAGTTCCTCTCCACCCTTTATAGCCTGGATGGAGACTGTAGGCCCAACCTCAAGAGGATTTGTGAAGGAATCAATAAATTGCTAGATGAGAAAGTCCTCTGAATGCCTTCCCTCCTCCTGGACTTGGCTGCGTTCATGTTACAGCATCCCGCGTGTTCCAGGTGAGAATCAGGAAAACAAGAAGAAACCCTTGTCAAAGATGCCCATGTTCTGTCCTGTTCATCCCTCTGATGTTGATGCTAGATTGAGCTCAGGAGTGTTTATCACCTAAGCTCTCTGCTGAGGTCTGTACTTAAAATCTCCTTTGTTTGCAAGCCCAAAGGACATCTCATCTATTCTAAGCAGAAAAGCTGCCCTGCTCATCTAGGTGGGCCCAGTTCATCTTGTGGAATGGAAGGAGCCCTGGACCAGGGGTCAGAGGACATGGGTTTGGTTCCCAGCTCCATCAGTTACAATTTTGTCCTCTGGATCCTGGAACCATCATGCCCACCTGCCTACCTCCCAGGGCTGCTGTGAGGATCCAATGAGATTATGTTCATGCTTTTAAAAACTCTAATAAAAGGTCTTACTAGTTTCTCTTTGGCACGTGACAGGGATCAACCTGGATCTAGACTATTAAGCAGCAGAGAAAAGAACAATAGTTTCTAATGGGCTGGGTTTGCAATTTGTCTCTAGATGTTCTGTTTCAAACAAAATAAAAATGAATCCAAAGGTGTGAAAAAGTATAGCTGCAAATTGGAAAAATATTTTTCAAGAGCTGTGTTTTTTAGGTCTTAGATGTGCAGGTTTATGGTCCTGCAGAGGGAAACTTTCTGGTGGGGGAGGGGGAGAGTGGAGAGAGAGTTTCCCACCCATCATGCAGAAGCAGAGAAGAACTGTGCTGCCCCTGCCCCTGCAGGACTGGCCTCTCCCCATCTGAGGGGCACCATCCGGGAGGCAAAGGGACGGTTTATGCTGGCATGCGCAGGAGAGTTGGGCAGAATGAAGCCCTATCCGTCTTTCTTGGTCTTTCACTGTCATTCTGTGCTGTTTTCTCTGGTTTGTTAATAAATTGAAATTACCCTTCAAATAAGAGGTTTTGGAGTTGTGATTCAAAAATCAAATTCCTTGGAGTTAGATACAGTGTTAGGAATAATGGGATTGAAAGGAAGAAGACAATGAAGAGTAAGAGCTTTGTACTCAGACCCTAAGGGAAAGTAGCCCCTGGGGGAGCATGTATAGGGTGGAGCCTGTGCCCCTGGTTAGTGGGGAGCTAGTTCATAGACACTGTGACAGCCTTCTCTGAATGTCTCAAAGCCTCGCTTTCACACAAAATATTTAATGCCTTATAATGTTGTCTGGAGGACACCACTTTAAGAGATTTGCCCTTCCATCATCACCTCCTGTCCTGTTATGCTTCTCCTGTATCTGATGATAATGCAAAAATACTATATTAGCTCAGCCCCATGGTTCATCCCACCCCATGGCCTCTCTCTAGTAGAGATGGTTTGCGCGAGGGTGTGAAAAGATGGCCACTGAACCTGCTGTGGCCATTCGGCCCCAACTGGCTCCCATGTCAACATCAGTAGAAAGTATCCTGTTAAGTTCTTCAGCCACCAGTATTCAAAATTACTTCACAGGAAGGATGTCCAGTGGGGAATAGGGAATAGTTAAGTCAGTCCCTGTCTCCATGTTTGACAAACATGGCCCAGCCCCTTCTCACAGTCCCGAGGACGGAACAGTGATGCCCTGTGCACATCTGGGCTGGGGAGGTCACTGGTCATTTAGGCAGTGCCCGTGGAAGCTACAGGCGACAGGCTCCTCCCTGCCCACCTGCCACCAGGCAGCAAGCAGCCCAGCCGTAGCCGAATTTTCACATATAGAGTCCTCCTCAATGCCTGTGTTGCTATACTTGTCTGATGAAGGACCGCTTTCTAGTATGATGGATGGTTCTAGAAGCAGGTTCTTTTTTCACTAAGTAGGTGGACCTACCCAGAGAACTCAGCCCTGCCAAAGGAATGGGTGGAACTGTCTCCTGTCCATCTGAGACACAGCAGGGAAGAAGGCAGGATCCCCAGCCAAAGAGGATTGCAGGTTCTCCCCTCTCCACAGGTCACAGCACAGTGGGAGGTTCTGAGCCTCAAGCCACTGAAGGAATGGGGTGCAATGACAGTGTGGACCAAAACGTTCTACCATCTTAGGCTTCCCCACTGAGGCAGCCAAAGGGCGCTCTACCACGAGGCCAGCCGGGTGTGTCTCCATCTTATCAACAGTAGCCAAGGGAACCTGGGTTACCCAGGCACAAGTAACCCACCATGCCTCTAAAAAGTCAACACCTATCCCGTGTATGCCTTTCAAATATACCGCTGGCATGTAAATTCAAGTGATGACTGAGTTTCATGGGCCAACAGAAAAGCTTACAAATTTCAAATATTTTACCTAACAATCTAGTGGCCAAGGAATCTCATTATTGGTTTATCCTGAAGACTCTAACCACGTCACTTAGTGCCCCTAAAAAGCTGTTTTGGTTGAAAACAATTTGACAGAGGCCAGCAGGTGCTTATAAAAATAAGACTCTGTAGACGTACATTTGTGCTTAGAACTCTGTACTAAATTTTCGATAGCGAGAACCCACAAAAGCAAAGTTACAATATCTACCTGTAGGTGGCACCTTAAAGAAAACCGATTTCAAAAGAAGCAACAGTACTAAAAACACTCACTTGCTCAAGCCCCACGCAAACTTCACAGAGTAATGCCTGGCTCAGCAAGCCAAGGGCAGAGACAGGACCCACTCTTTAAGGGTTGTGGGGGTGGCAGAAGCAGTTTCATCTGGAAACATCACTGAGTCTTCCACCATCCTTGAGCACTCAGCTCTGTCCCCAGGCGAGGACACCAGGGACTTGTGCTGAAGTTTCTACCCCACCCCTGGTTGTGTCCTTCTTCGTGTGTCTGAACCCTACAGAAACACATTCCCTGCTGGCTGTGCCTGCCATGTGTCTGTTATCACTCTTCTTCCCTGTGTTTGCATTTGTGAGTCTTGACACCCTCAGCAACTCCAGGTCTCTGCTCAGTGACAAATCCAAATGAAAAGACTTCGCCATCTGTACTTCTCCTCCAAACTCCCATCTCACCCATCTGTACATTTTTCAGAAGCAAATCAGTACATTCATTGGCTGCTCCAATGAACTTCTTGTATCCATTTATATAAAAAAAGAAAGCTCAAATCAGGCCTACGCACCCTCTGCCCCAATATTTTGGGGGCTTTTAAAAAACATTCAACATGGTCCCAGATGTCAAGAGCAAAACCAATCAGTGAAAATTCTAGATCAGCCAGCTCTGGCTGCAAAGACATTGCATTAGCAGACACTGTCCAGGAATGGAATGGGATGTTGACAATAGAGTCATGAATCAGATGGCCTTTGAAGAAAGGGTTTCCAAGGCCCTCCCAACTCAGACTGTGTGGTCATGGGTTTCCTTTGTTTAGTGTGATCCTGCTATAGGGCCACAGCTCAAACCAGGCCACCTCTTGCTCTTTCCTTAGAGGGAGGCCTTGCTTGATAGGGGAAAGACTCTTCTACAATCCTGTTCCTCAAAATGGCATCTGGAAATCCCTGAAAGTTCTGGAGGAGCAGGGGTGAGCTGGAGTGGGTTAAAGTCCATGAGTTCTAAAAGGAGTTTTTAAATTTTTGTTTCATTCTGACAACTTAAAAAACAAAAAAATCAAAATCAGGGACTTCCCTGGTAGTCCAGCAGTTAAGACTCTGCGCTCCCAATGCAGGGGGCCCGGGTTTGATCCCTGGTCAGGGAACTAGACCCCACATGCCTCTACTAAAGATCCCACACACTGCAACAAAGATCCTGCATGCAGCAAAGAGGATCCCACGTGCCACAACTAAGACCCGGTGCAACCACATAAATAAATAAATATATTTTTTTAAAAATCAAAATCAGCCTCAGTACCTTCTGAGTCACATAGGGATGACTAACTTATAGCCACGTGGTGCCATCTGTCTTCAGGGTCTGAGTTTCTCTTTGTGTTTACAGTATTGTTCATGCTGATTGATCAAGTGAAAGAAAAGAATTTAACTTAATGAGTTTCTCTAACTAGGCCTGGGCATCCCCTAGAGGTCTGCAGGCATAGCTTGGGCATCCATGAGTTCTTCATTTTGAGAAATGTTGCTACAACATATGAAAGTATAGGCTTGCAGAGAATGAATGTCACCCTGCCCTTGACGGTGACTCATTTTTGGGGGCTCAAAGGTTGAGGGGTGAACCTGTGTCTGGGGGACACATAGGCCTTCTACAGAAAGAGGTGGGATCCCACATGTCCTGCCTTCCCTTTGAAAACTGGCCAGAAAAAGCTACCATAAGTAATCAAAGAATTGACCAACCCATCCTGGCAATTCTGATAATAAATCTCAAAGCACAAGAGGCCATCGCTGGACACACCAGGCACTGCTCCTCCCAAGGAAGGGAAGAGTGGAGAAACCTTGCAAAACCTCCTTGTGAAGAAAAGTCACCTGCACCTGCTCATACTCTCCCAATCCAGCAGCACCTGTTGGAGTGCAGAGGCCCAGGCGTCAGTTGTGTGGTCTCAGGATCCCAGGAGCTTATTTCTTGTCTGAACTTAAGGCACATGACACTCAAAATTCCTCCCAGTGTCAGAAGAAGGAGTGGTCAGCCAGAGCAAGCTCTCTTTCACACCTTACCTCCAGCACTGGTATATTCTCATTATATTGGTATAGGGGTATATTCATATATTCCTCAGTGACACTACTAACCTGTCCTTTCCCTACCTTGTCCTTTCTATGCTGAGCTGGGGCAGGTCTCTACAGAGGAGAGGTCTGGCCACTCACCCAGGAAGCTGGAGCTTGGGCAGCCAGGGTCCCCCAAGCTGTGGTATAGAGCTCCTCTTGCTGACTCTAAGGCCTTTCTGGACCAGCTCCTGGGACAAGGGAGTCTGGGGTTTGGCTCCGCCTTAAGGAGGAGCTGGGTGGGAGACAGAGCTTGGCACAGAGCGAGTGCGGAGGCTAGCAAGGAAGCTGCAATTAGCCTACTTTAAGGAGGGAGAGAGCACTCTTCCAGCCTCTGTCACTTGTGAAGGAAGAGCTTGTGGGCTGGTCCCTGGTGGGTAATTGGGGTCCTTCCACCTGTCAGAGCAGCAGCTTCCCTGCTGAGAGGGTCACACTTCCTCAGTGATAGGATGGGGCTACCCCTGCTCTGTGATTCAGAAACAGTTACAACTTGATTTTAGAAACATGTTGTTGAGTTTGGGTTTGGGGAGACCAGGGAGATGAGTATTTTGGGTTTTATTTTCTTTTCAGCTTTCATAGGCAGCAGAAGGTATAGAATATGAAACAAGCCATGAGTCAGGAGGTTTAGTCTCAGCTTGCCCAATACCTGGTGATTTCCTTATATCAATACTTCACTTCTCTGGGCCTTAGTTTCCTCAACTGTAAAAACAGAGAGTTGCACAAGGTCTCTAAGAATCCTTCCAGTTCCAAAATTTCACATTCCGAGCATCATAAGAGGGAAGAAGCTCTGCACACTTCTATACTGTATGTTTCTTAGAAGTGAAGCTATTCATTATTTAAATGAAGCAATACTTCCAAATGGACTGAGAAATGACACCTCAATGATTACCTTCAAGATCTTTGAGCATAGAAAGTAAAAACAAAAACAGACAAACAAAAAAATCTAAGAATAAACCTAACCAAGGAGGCCAAAGACCTATAGGCTGAAAACTATAAAACACTGATAAAGAAAATTCAAGACAACTAACACAATATTGTAAATCAACTATACTCCAATAAAAATTTTAAAAAGAGAGAGGGTCTTCCCTGGTGGCACGGTGGTTGAGAATCCGCCTGCCAATGCAGGGGACATGGGTTCCATCCCTGGTCCAGGAAGATCCCACATGCCGCGGAGCAACTAAGCCCGTGCGCCTGTGCTCTACAGCCCGTGAGCCACAACTAGCCCGTGTGCCGCAACTACTGAAGGCCACGTGCCTAGAGCCCATGCTCCACAACAAGAGAAGCCACTGCAATGAGAAGCCCACGCACTGCAACGAAGAGTAGTCCCCACTCGCCACAACTAGAGAAAGCCCGTGCGCAGCAATGAAGACCCAACACAGCCAAAAATAAATAAATAAAATAAATAAATTTATTTTAAAAAAAGAGGGCTTCCTTGGTGGTGCAGTGGTTGAGAGTCCGCCTGACGATGCAGGGGACGCAGGTTCGTGCCCCGGTCTGGGAAGATCCCACATGCCGTGGAGTGGCTGGGCCCGTGAGCCATGGCCACTGAGCCTGTGCGTCCGGAGCCTGTGCTCTGCAACGGGAGAGGCCCACGTACCGGAAAAAAAAAAAAGAAAACCAAGAAATAAAAAAAAATTAATTAATTTTTAAAAAAGAAAGAAAATTGAAGACAATTCAAAGAAATGGAAAGATATTCCATGCTCTTGGATTGGAAGAATTAATATTGTTTAAATGGCCATACTACCAAAAGCAATCTACAGAGTTAATGCAATCCCTATCAAAATACCCGTAACATTTTTCACAGAACTAGAATAAATAATCCTGAAATTTATATAGAATCACAAATGCCCAGAATTGCCAAAGCAATCCTGAGGAAAAAGAACAAAGCTGGAGGCCTACCCCTTCCAGACATCAGACTATACTACAAAGCTACAGTAATCAAATCAGTGTGGTACTGGCACAAAAACAGACATATAGTTCAATGGAATAAAATAGAAAACCCAGAAATAAACCCACATACCTACAGTCAATTAATCTATGACAAAGGAGAGAAGAATATACAATGGAGAAAAGACAGTCTCTTCAACAAGTGGTGTTGGGAAAACTGGACAGCTACGTGTAAATCAATGAAATTAGAATACTCCCTCAAGCTATATACAAAAATAAACTCAAAATGGTTTAAAGACCTAAATATAAGACATGACACCATAAAACTCCTAGCAGAGAACATAGGCAAAACATTCTCTGACATAAATTGTTGCAATATTTTCTTAGATCAGTCTCCCAAGGCAAAAGAAATAAAAGCAAAAATAAACAAGTGGGACATAATTAAACTTACAAGCTTTTGCACAACAAAGGAAACCTTCAACAAAATGAAAAGACAACCTACAGAATAGAAAATATTTGCAAATGATGAGGCCAACTAGGGGTTAATGGACCTAGAGAATATTATGCTTAGTGAAATAAGTCAGACAGACAAAGACAAATACTATATGATACCACTCATATGTGGAATCTAAATAATAATACAGGGTTTCCCTGGTGGCACAGTGGTTAAGGATCCACCTGCCAATGCAGGGGACATGGGTTCAAGCCCTGGTCCGGAAAGATCCCACATGCCGCGGAGCAACTAAGCCCATGCGCCACAACTACTGAGCCAGCCTTCTAGAGCCCGCAAGCCACAACTACTGAAGCCTGCACACCTAGAGCCCATGCTCCACAACAAGAGAAACCACCACAATGAGAAGCCTGCGCAACACCACAAGGAAGAGTAGCCCCCACTCTCTGCAACTAAAGAAAGCCCGCGCGCAGCAACGAAGACCCAATGCAGCCAAAAATAAAAATAAATAAATAAAATTTTTAAAAATTAAAAATAATACAAATGAATGTATATACAAAACAGAAACAGACTCACAGACATAGAAAAAAATTTATGGTTACCAAAGGGGAGAAGAGGGCGGGAGGGACAAATAAGGGGTATGGGTTTAACAGATACAAATTGCTATACATAAAATAGATAAGCAACAAGGACTTACTGTATACCACAGGGAATTATATTCAATATCTTGTAATAACCTATAATGGAATATAATCTGCAAAACAAACAAAACTGAATCACTATGCCGTACACCTGAAACTAACACAATACTGTAAATCAACTATACTTCAATTAAAAAAAAAGATTTTTGACTGTAGATCTAAATTGGTGATTTCAGAAGGGAAAAGCTTTAGGCCAGAAAATGCAAGGTAAAAACCACAAAGACCAGTGAACTGCACAATGTGGGCCCAGGTAGTCAGCCAGTCACCAGCTTAGCAGGGGCCCACTGCTATTCAATGTTAGGACTGATCTTTTACTGAGACATACATTTCAAGCTGAAACGTGTCCAACTCCAGTAATGTATCTCTGTAGAGATAACAGGGTAATATGCAAAGTCATGAATAAGTCATTACCGATCTGAGTTAAATATCATGGGAAACTATCAGAATTATTTTAAAATATATTAATAAAGCCATTCCCCCAACAAATGGGACATTTTATGGAATTCTCAAAACCTTCCCCCACATTGTTTGAATCTTTAATACATATCTTTACACAGTATATTCCATGCACCTTGGTGTTGCGAACTCACCTTTTTATTTTTTATTTTTTTAGGCATTTTATTTTAAATATAGCAGTGTGTAAATGTCAATCCCAAATTCCCAGTCTATCCCTCCCTCCCACCCTTCCCCACTGGTAACCGTAAGTTCGTTCTCTATGAACTCACCTTTTAAAAAATAGCTTTATTGAAATATAATTCACGTAACATACAATTCACCTACTTAAAGTGTAGAATTCAGTGGCTTTGGGTACACTCACAGTTTTGTGCAACCATAACCACAGTCAATTTTACAACATTTTCATCACCTCAAAAAGAAACCTGGTACCCTTTAGCTATCACCTCCCAACCCCACCTCACCTTACTAGCAATATAAAAGTGGCTCGCCCCTCCCCCACCAAATATCATAAACAATAATTCCTCAATATTGGAATTGCCCTATGATTGTAGATTCAGAGCAAACAAATCCTGATGACACCCATGACTAAGACTCATTATGCTGAACCAGGTTGGGCCTCAAGCATCCTCTGCGTTGAAGACAAGCCTCATCAGCCTCTGCATGGGGGGAAGGGGGGCAGATTCAGCTAAGTGTAAGGAAGCGTGGGTACTAAAGTCTCCAACTAGTATTGTAGAACCATCTATTTCTCTCTTTGATTCTATCAGGTTTTGCTTCATGGCTTTTGATGGTCTGCTATTAAGTGCATAAATGTTTATAATTGTCATATCTTCTTGCTGTATTGAAGCTTTTATCAATATACAATGTCCTTCTTTGTCTCTTGAAACATTTTTGGATTTAAAATCTATTTTGTCTGATATTAGTATAGCCACTCCTGCTCTGTTTTGGTTTCTATTTGCACAAAGTATCTTCTTCCATCCTTTCAACTCTCAATGTATTTGTGTCTTTGGAACTGAAGTGAGTCTTTTGTAAACAGCATATAGTTGGATCATGTGTTTTTATCCATTCTGCCAATCTCTGTCTTTTGATTGGAGAGTTTAATCTGTTTACATTTAAAGTAGTTACTGATAAGGAGGGACTTACTTCTGTCCTTTTGCTATTTGTTTTCTATATGCCTTATAGCTTTTTGTCCCTCATTTCCTGCATTTCTTTCTTCTTTTGTGTTTAGTTGATATTTTGTAGTGAAATGTTAAAATTCTTTCTCATTTCCTTTTGTGTATAACTATTTTCTTCTTCGTTACCCTGGGGATTACATTTGACATCCTAAAGTTATAATACTCTAATTTGAATTTACACCAGTTTAACTTCAATAACATACAAAAACTCTGCTCCTTTACAGCTCTGACCCCACCCCTTTCAGTTGTTGATGTCACAAAATGACATCTTTATGCATTGTGTCCCTCAAAACATAAACAAATAATTCTTTTAAATGTACTAGTCCTTAAATCATGTAGAAAACAAAAAGCGGAGTTACAAATTATTGTTACATTAATATTAGCTTTTATAATTGCCCATATATTTACTGCTATTGAGATCTTTACTTCTTCATACAGCTTCAAGTTACTGCCTAGTGTATTTTTTTTTGGCTGCCTTGAGTCTTCATTGCTGTGTGTAGGCTTTCTTTAGTTGCAGTGAGCGGGAGCTACTCTTCACTGCAGTGCGCGGGCTTCTCATTGCGGTGGCTTCTCTTGTTGCGGAGCACGGGCTCTAGGCACATGGGCTTCAGTGATTGTGGCTCGCGGGCTCTAGAGCGCAGGCTCAGTAGTTGTGGCGCACGGGATTAGTTGCTCCGCGGCATGGGGGATCTTCCCAGTCCAGGGCTTGAACCCGTGTCCCCTGCATTGGCAGGTGGATCCTTAACCACTGTGCCACCAGGGAAGCCCTGCCTAGTGTCTTTTAATTTCACCCTGAAAGACTCCCTTGAGCATTTCTTCCAGGGTGGGTCTAGTGTCAACAAACTCCCTTAGCTTTTGTTTTTCTGGGAACGTCTTAATTTCTACCTCACTTCTGAAGGACAGTTTAGCCAGATATAGGATTCTTGGATGATGATTTTTTGTTGAAAACTGGACATCTGAATCTAATAATGTGTTAACTTTGGAAATCATGTTCTCCCCTTTTCCAGAGTTTGCAGGATTTTGTTGTTGTTGTTGCTTTATTGTCATAGGCTGTCTCTGTGCCAAGCCTGAGGTATAAACCTAAGGTCTTCTCAGGTCCTTTCTGAACTTGCACTTTTCCCTGGGCATGTATAGTTACTTTCTAATTTTCCCCATATGTGAAGGTGATTTTGAATGTCCTTGTCTTTGATACCTGGCTCCCAAAAAGGAAAAAAGAGAAATATGAAGAGGGGAAGGTGCCAGTTCTCTAAATCCCCTAGAAGTCACATCAGCTGGAAGATGAGGGACTTACAGCAATGGTGGGAGGTACGACAATGATCACCTGCACTTCTGTGACCAGAAGGAGCAATCAGTGATCAGAGCATAGATCCCCGATATTTGGAAGACAGGGTCCTTTTTGCCCACCTTGGTTCCTGCAAGCTGTGCGTAAGATGCTACAGGGACATGCGCACAGCTGCCTGCCATGTGGCTGGGGATAGGGAATGGGTAGCTACTACTGTGCTAAGAGCTGAAACTGACCAAAATTAACCTTCCAAGTCTTCCCCTGCAAGTGACAAGCCTTATTCAATAAACTCCGGAGTTCCAAAATAGTTATGTAAGACAAATTCTGCCAGTGCAATTGTTATTCTAGGTGGGGAAACAGATTTCCTGTTGCTTCTTACTCCACCACCTTCCCAGAATCCTCCTTGGCACATTCACCCTTGGGTCCCCTGTCTGTTCACCACATGCCCTAGCACATCTATATATGCAGGAGCTCCAATTTTCCTGTTCCACCCCCTACCTGGGTGTTCAGACTATGGAAGAGGTCATGAATTCCTCAGCAAGGGGCATCAGCCACATGTCAAGATTTATTGGTCCCAGAGAACCAAGGACCCACCTCTTTAAATCTCTCAACTCCTCCTCCTCATCTTCTTGCAGTCATATATCCTGTTACATTTTTGCCTAATTTTCTACCTATGTGATCAAATTCCTGAGAAAAAGAGAGGGATCTTCATGCTGTGTGTGTGTGTGTGTGTGTGTACACACGTGTGGATATACCAGCACCTTCTTTTCTAAATCCCAAAACCATACCAAGTTTTGGGTTTGGTTTTTTTTTCATTTTTTTAAAGTTAAATTCTGTCAACAAATTTCCCCCAAGCTCTCTGAGTTAACTACGGACAGTAGGGTTGTCTGAAAGATTCTTGGCAAAACTTAACATCTGCGAGAACTTGAACAAGGAAAACCAGCCCATGAGCGTGCATGCTTGATATCTCTGAGCCTGGAGCAGGTCCTAAGACCATGACTGGTAGAGAGAAGTGGTGACATGTCGCCTCCCATCTCTCCCCTCACTGCCTCTCACCCTCTGAGTGATGTTGGTCTCACTTGTGGACTAATAAACACTGGGTTGATGGGAGGGGAGACTGCAGGCTTCTTTACCCTGAAGAGAACTGCAGCTTGACTGGGCTGCTGAACTGGGCCTTTGTGAGGAAAGAGTTCCCCAGGCTCTCCTCCCCCACCTTGTAAATGCCCAGGGAGAAAAGGTCCACAGGGGAGTGAGTAACCCTCACAGTCTTGGCTGGCCAATTCCTTGCTTGCCTGTGAGTTCCCAGAGGAAATGCAAACAAATCAGACTACACTTGGCTGCTGGCCAATGAATCTTTTAACTTCTTCAATAAAAAGTCTTTAAAACTTTGATTCTGACCCAAATCTTCTGCTCTAGCATAAAAACTGCTGGGCCTCAAGTCTCTCTGTTGAGGGGAACAGTGTGTCTGTGGCATTTGAATAAGGATGTTTATCTCAGAAATGGTTCCTTGAGCTCCACCAGGTTCTATAATAAGCTCACTGCATCTCACTTCAGCCTTCAAACCTTCCTGAATATCTGGTGTATGCTTACCTACACCCCTTATAGCAGTTGTTGGGTGAATTTACTTGTGAATGCTCTTAACTCCATCTTCTTTCTTTGTAAGCCCCCAATTATGCTTTGTAAAAGGGCCCAGGGGTTGCTGAGTTTCCACTGAACCAGGACAAGAGAGAACAAACACTCAAGCAGGAGGCACTTAAAAGGTGTTGGTCACTGGTATTCACTATCCAAAGTGGTCCTGGAGCTACCACATTACAAAAAATAAAATAAACTTAAAGAACTGTTGAGAAATAAGGTATAGTTTTGTTTTATTTTAGACTAAATGGTAAATTAGATTTTTTTTCATTCCCCCTTTGTTGCCGCTTACTTCCAAAGCAGATTATATGGCAGATACCTGCTCTGTAAAGCCACATCTCCTGCCCTTATGAACAGAAGTCTCAGGAGGAGGAAGAACCAAGTTTTCCAGACCTAGGCATCTCTCCTAGTCTCAAATCAATACTCTTACCACCTTTACTTCCACTTCTTCCTAGAAATAACATTACTGAGTTCACTTTGAGCCTTTGAGAGGAAGTCTGGAGGAAATCAGTTGCCAGCAAACCACTAAGCAGTGGTTTTTTAATCTACCCTGTCACCAATTTACCTATACAACATGGACATTCAAACAGCAGCTGAACCCTCCGATGTGTCTCCTGGGTATTGAACTTGAACCTCCTCAACCTGAAATCTGCCAGCTCCAAACCTGTAGCATACCTGGGAACCAAAGCCATCAATAAGGTTCCCCAGAAAATCTCAAATAGCTGGAAAAGTAACTGGAGGCAGGAGAAGATTCCAAACTCAAAGAGAGAAGAGAGAATCACAGATCAGATCCCAGGCATTTTTTTTTTGTTTGTTTGTTTGTTTGTTTGTTTTTGTGGTACGCGGGCCTCCCTCTGCTGCGGCCTCTCCCGTTGCGGAGCACAGGCTCCGGACGCGCAGGCCCAGCGGCCATGGCTCACGGGCCCAGCCACTCCGCGGCATGTGGGATCCTCCCAGACCGGGGCGCGAACTCGGTTCCCCTGCATCGGCAGGCGGACGCGCAACCACTGCGCCACCAGGGAAGCCCCCCAGGCATATTTTTTCAGAAAACTGGCATGAGCAATAATTGTTAACCCATTTCTTTATTTGCTCCCTTAATTAACACCTTCACAGAGTCAACCCCAAACTGTTCACTTCCACCTAAATGACTTTTAGTGACAATAGATGGGAACCAACTCCATTTCAGAATTAATTTCCTTTAATGGCACACTTCCAGACGCGTCACAGGGCACTGAGTGTTATAAAGCAACATTTTGTGTTACTGTTAAAGTGCCAGTTTAAATTTATATGTACATAAGTGTGCTGAATCTAGTCTGTTAGGTCACCACCAAATCATTTCTAAAGATGAACACCATTAACCAAAGGGGGGGAGAAAGAGGTTCTAAAGATGTCTGCTCCTTGCATTCCGTATTTAGGCATCCTTTCTCTCTTTTAGCCTGGTGGCTACACACACATCATCTCCCCCAACCCCACTTCCATCTCTCTCTCTCTCACACACACACACACACAATTTACTTTAATCACCCATTAAACAATTTCATTCTATCATAATGTTTGTGGATGAAATGTGATACTTGACCTCATTTTGTTCTGTTTTCATTATCTTGTTACCACTATATTCATATATTTACATGGAAACTTCTAAAATTGGCCAGAACTCTGTTGGAGCAGACAAATTATGAAGCAGATGAAATAACATATTCGTAGATATTTATAATGTTGTAACTTTCTAAAGCACTATGAGGTCAACTCCTCATATGAAGATAATATTGCTAGTGCTGGTATTTATGGCAAGTCATAAATGACTATGTTGGATGCCTATTTTGGGTAATAGCTTTTCGGGTTTTGGAAGAATCCCTCACTGTAGGTCACTTTATTTGACATTACTCCTTTCCCTGGGGAATTTCTGGATGACTGTTTAAGGGCAGGCTGATCCTGAAGGGAGGCAGCCAAGGCTTCATATAAAGGGGTGTGGTCATTGTCACCTGCCCAGGTAAACAGTGGTTTCTGTTGTTCTCAGGTTGTAGCAAGTCCTATCTCAGGCTGTCTTGAGGCAGTTGAGGATTCACAAAGCTGTGCATTTGCTTCTGCTTCCCCCTCTGCTTCCTCTGTTTCTATCCTTGTTCCCTACAAGAACTAGAACCTGATTGCTTTGGAGCTCAAACACAATTGCCTGCCCTGTCATTTCTCCATCTGACCATCCCTGCCCTCTCCTGAGCCATTAACCCAAATTCCTCCTCCATGCTACAATTTTACCCCTAGAGAACAGGACTTAGCTATTCTGTTGATCAGCAGACCTTGCTTGGAAGCACCCACTTCAGAAAAACAAATAACAGAAAATTTCCTGCTGTTTTCAATCTATGGTCTCTCTGAGCCCATCTTGTTTCACTTCTGGCTTCCCAAATTCTGGTCCGTTTGAGAAAATGGTAGTCTCTCAGCAGAAAGGACCGACTTAATGTAAGCACCACACACTTGTTGAAGTTTTAGGAGTTCCTAGGGAAAAGCCTAAAATTCTAACATTGGGACTCTTTCTTTTGAGTAAAGCATCATATTGCCATACATTTCTGTGCAAAGTTTAAATATTCCTGAGAAGCATATACAGTAATCCATTATCATGCCTAACACCTTGGCACAGCTGTAGGTCACATAGCTAGCTAGCTGTTTTCTTGGAAAACAATGTAATGGAATATTGATGGGGCAAGTTTTGATAGAGGACAGGGTATATAAAATACAGAAAACCCAGGAAGGGATAGCGCATTAACCTTAAGTAGATTACCATAATGGAATGAAGTGGGCAACATTAAGCACCTAAAGATTATGACAAAAAGAAAATAGAGAAGAGCTCTGAATCAATCAAGGTTCAGTCAAGAAAACAGAAAGCACTCCAGACATTTCAAATGAGAGAATTTGGTACAGGGAATTGATTATCAAGTTGATGAAGGCTGAGAAGCCTAACAGGGTACATTAATGCACCCCATAGATTGGCAATGACGTGAACCCCAGCTGCCACCAATCCCTAGGGCTGAAGGGACCATGAAAAGAGGTACTGTTACTAACAAGAGCTAGGGTATCCATTTTTGAATAAAAATTTGAAGTAGATTTTAGGCATGTTCTCACTTCCATTTCCATGTAACCCCCTTTTTCAGGATTCCCAGCCTGGGGGTGAAGATCTCTTTATAGATTACATAAAAGATTAAAGTAAGCCACTGTACCCCCATGGAACTCAGTCTAGATCCCATTTGGCATTAAAGAAATGTTGAGTCCTTTCAGGTCTTTGAATAAACGTAAAGGAGAGAAATGAATTTGATCAACCCTTGCCCCAGCTGCCTCTCTCCCCCAGTCCATCAGAGGTAGGGCGACCATATATCCTTGGTTTGCCAAGGACAACCTCAATATATGCTTGTCCTGGTATCACATCTTTTTAGCATATGTCCTGGAATTTTCACCTTTTAATAAAGTATTATTAAGAAGTAAAACTATAAAACTCTTAGAAGGAATTATAGGTGAAAAACCTGCATGACCTTAGATTAGGCAATGATTTCTTAAATATGTCACCAAATGCACAAGCAATTGAACAAAAAAATAGATAAACTGGATTCATCAAAATTAAAAGCTTTTGTGCTTTCAAAAGACACTATTAAGAAAGTGAAAAGACAACCCACAGAATGTGGATAGTATTTGCAAATCCTCTGATAAGGGTCAGGCATCCATAATATATAAAGGACTCATAACTAAACAATAAAACAACAAATAACCCAGTTTCAAAATTGGCAAAAGGTTAACAGACATTTCTCCAGAAAAGACGTGATGTTAAGCACATGAAAAGATGCTCAACATCATCAGAATTAGGGAAATGCAAATCAAAACCACAACGACATATCACTTTACCCACTTCACACACTAGATATAACAAAAATAACAGACAATAACAAGTGCTGATGAGGATGTGGAGAAATCTGAAGCCTCATGCATTGTTGGTGGGGATGTAAAATGGTGCAGCCACTGTGGGAAACCATGTGGCAGTTCCTCAAAAAGTTCAATATAGTTACCATATGACCCAGCAATTATACTCCTAGGTGTATACCTAGGAGAATTGCAAACATATATTCATGTAAAAATTTATACACAAATGTTCACAGTAGCATTATTCATAATAGCCAAAATGTAGAAACAATCCAAATGTCCATCAACTGGAGTGGATAAACTAAATGTGGTATATCCATACAATGGAATATTAACAATAAATATTGTTAAATGCTACAACATGGATGAACCTTATGCTAAGTGAAAGTAGACAGACACAAAAGACCACATATGGTATGATTCCATTTTTATAAAATGTTCAGAATAGGCAAATCCATAGGTACGAAATAACATTAGTGGTTGTCAAAGGCTGGGGAGACGGCAAAATGGGTACTAACTGCTAATTGGCACGGGGTTTCTTTTGGGGTTGATGCAAATTAGATAGTGGTGATGATTGTTCAACATAGTTAATATACTAAAAAACACTGAATTGTACACTTTAAAATGATGGATATTATATGAATTACATCTCAACAAAAAATGCTAAAATTTAACAAACATATACAGTCTTCAGAGAATATTATCAACAATTTCAAACTTATTAACTATAAAATGCAACTCTGAAGAAGATTACAGGCAACTTTGAGAAAAAAGTTAATAACATATCTTTCAATGCATTCTTCAGAAAAACACCAGTGACATGTCTTGGGACAGAAATGGCTAGGAAATGTGAATATGTTCCAAGAAAAATAATTCTGCTTATGTTATTTCTGTTTAATGATCAGATAATCAGTGTAAAGACAAACTTTTACTTTGATATACATAGATTTGTGTTGTTTTTCTCCCCCAAATTTGCTGAAAATAGTTTTTTATTTTATTAATCCACCAATATAACAAAAGCAATTTGTTCATCAATGAATGTTTCAAAAATTATATAATTCAAATTATATTTAAGCCATCATTCACTTTTAAGTGTGTCTTAGTTTCCACCACAGATTATATGATCATCCTACTTAGAAAAAAATAATCCAGAGTAACAGGTAATAGCTCCTCTGTACCCTGAGGAAACAGGACACTACACCCTTACAGAGGAGAAGGTCCCCTCTGAACACACTGTGGGGCTCCTGCAGTTACCTGTGTCCCTACCACCACTGCTCTCTGCCATTGGATAGTTTCCCCAAACCGAGAACTCCCTAAGGGCAAAGACCTGGTCTCATTCCCCAGGAACTAGCACGTAACTGACCTATAAAAGGTGCTTGAATGATGAAAGGGAAGAAATAAAGGGAGGAGGAAGAGGAGGGAGGACTACCCCCACTTGCTCTATTCCTGCAGCCCCAATCCTCCAGAGGTCGTGTCCCCCTCTGTTCTCTAGTATGAGGTCTGGGAAGAAGCATGAGAAGCCTGGTATGACAACTGGCACTTGCTCCCTCTCCTCTCTGGGCTTCTGGACTGGCAACAGCACCTCCGCGGACCCACAGTAAAGCCTCACATCTAGCCTCAGACAGACTGCCCTGCCCCAGAGAGAGATATGCGTCCCCTGACCTCTGGTCCTGAGGCCCTGGGTGGTCTGATGATTCTATACTATGCCCTGTTGAGAGCAGTCAGGGCACAATGGCCAAGAAACTTAATATTAAGAGGATCTCAAGCTGATGTGGCTGAAATAATTCTTTATTTCATTAAATAATTATATATGTACCTGTGTGTGTGTGTGTATCTGTGGATGTATGCTGGATTAATCTGCTTATCACTCATTTTTGGTGGTGATTATTCTCCTAATAAAAAACAAAACAAAACAAAATACCAGTGAATAATCAATTACCAATGATTAATTTGTTAAACATAGTTTTCCTCTGGCTTCACAACTACCTGTTTCAATTAAATAAAATAATCACAGCATTATATAATTTCCTGCCAAATTAATCTAAAGTAAAAAGAAATTACTGTAATTTCTCAATTTTCTTTAGACTAGCTGGACTTTTATCATTCAGAATGGCTCCAAATCTGGAAGTAACCAAGAAAAGAAAAAGCTAAATGTGTCTCTCTCCAGTAGAAAAAGAAAAACCCTCCCAGTGACAGGCTTGTCAATCTGCTCACGGAAGTTATGGCACCTTCTTATTGGCAGAACACCCAAAGGGCCAGCTGCTCCTCACCAAAGCCAAGAGGTGTGAAAGAAAAAAAAAGGAAATAAGAAAATAGGCAGATGGTATTCAAGGACGATCATAAAATCCCAATCTAAGTCCTAACTCTACTGCTAGATATCTGTGTGACCTTAGGCAAGTCACTTAACCTCTCTGAGCCTCAGTTTCCTCATCAATAAAATAGGAAAATAATATCTGTCTTCAGGGCTTTAGGGAGATTAAGCCCATGATAGTGTTTGGAACAAACCTCTGACCCAGTGGCACTCAGTAAATGTTTTCTGGTTGTTTTGATGACAAATTACTTTTCGTCGGAGCCCTTTTCGATTTAACTAGGGGTAGAAAGTCTTATAGAGAGTAGATAAATTATATAGAGGAGCTTGCAGAATACAAGTTGGGAACCACCTAATGTAAGGGAAGTTGACATTTTATTTTATTTTAGCTGTGTCACGCAGCATGCAGGATCTTAGTTCCCTGACCAGGGACTGAACCCATGCCCCCTGCAGTGGAAGCGTGGAGTCTTAGGCACTGGACCACCAGGGAAGTCCCGGAGGCTGATATTTTAAACCAGCTTTGTACTCTTTAAAACAGAGAGGACAAATAAGTTTCATTCTGAGTGGCAACTCAGACTAACTAGCAGTGGATGCCCGAAGTGCTATGGCAGAAAGGATTCTGAAGCTGAGTCCTGAATCCAGAGGTAGGAGGGATGTCCACCCCGACCTCAGAAGAGGAAGTGATGGCACATGCCATTCCTTATCTTCTATGCACAAAGGACAAACCTGCAATGACTTTGGTAGCCAACTTCACAAGAGAAACTCAGACAAGTAATAGTACTTCTTAAACCAAGAAATATTTTAGTTGAGAAACAATTTACTTAAAAAAAAACAACTAACAGAAATGCCAATACTGGTAAGATCTATGACACTACAGGGACAACTCTTCATGAATATCCTACTTTTCTGACTTCTGCCCTTGAAAGAGGTTGGGAAGGTATACTCTGTTGGACAGCCCAGGAGCTGACAACACTTTCAACATTTATAAGTTTCATGTCCTTGGAAGGAAACTTTGAGAAACAACAACCCTCTCCCCTGCTCCCTCACTCCCCAAAATACCTACTATTCACAGACAAATCAGTAGTTCAAAGTCCACAGTATTCCCCCACAAAGAGCATTCCCAAATACCACTGCTGATACTGGAGTTTTTAGCCTGGAGTGGAGTTATTCCAGCAAAAGCCTCTGCTTGTGCCCTTCTGGCCTGCCTGGCAATATCTGTTGATGCAAGTCTTCAGAGGCTTCACTCTGATGGGAAGATTTAAGAAGTCCTCTTCTACTCCACTCTGTTTTCTTAATCAACACTTAGCTGCCACAATAAGGGGCTCTCCCATTTGATGCTAACTGCACTCCCTAATTATAGGTTCATTATCTTTAATAACCTGGCCAAACCTAAAACATATAGAGGAGGGTTCTGTGTCTACAAAGAGTGACACACGCCTCTCCTTTCCAAATTTTATACTGAATTTGATCAAGTGCCTCAGGAATCCCTAGAATAGGGTAGGAATGTGTCCTTCATGAAATCAAAACCTGGTTAGGGCACTATCTCTTTTGGTCAAGAGTAACAAGAACTGAATTTACCCTCTTGCCTTAAATAACTAGGAAGTGGAGAAATTATATGAAATAATGATTTGTTTAGACTTTGAGAAACAACCAGCAAAAGACTCTCATTTCCCTGAAAGAAGGGGAACAAAAGCAAGGCAAGCCCTGTGATTGTTCCACCTTCCTACCTGGAAGCAGTTTCCAGGGCACAGGATAGGGAGGAAAAGTTCTAAGAGTTCAGGGAGGCCAGGATGGCTATATCTGGGGATAGAAATAGTTTATGTTTCACCAGCCAAAGTGCCCTCGTGACACAGAGGAAGAATCCTCAGAAAGGTGTTGCCTTAGGGGGGATAAACTAACCCTAGACTAAAGATTGTTCTGGACCAAGCCTAATAAACC
Source organism: Physeter macrocephalus (assembly GCF_002837175.3). Lineage (NCBI taxonomy): Eukaryota > Metazoa > Chordata > Mammalia > Artiodactyla > Physeteridae > Physeter > Physeter macrocephalus. The sequence goes on from NC_041224.1 coordinate 88,045,416, forward strand.
TTAAAGACAGGTCTTGAAAAGATCAATCCGATTCCAAGTACCTTAATCAAGCACCAGAACAAACCCAAACACCATGTAAAAGAATATAGTAAAATCTAGCACCCAACAAGCTAAAATTCACAATGTCCGGCATGCAAAAAAAAAAAAAAATACCAGGCATGCAAAAAGGCAGAAAAATATAACCAATAACAGGAGAAAATACAATCAATAGAAACAGACACAGTCCCCATGTATAATGGTTAGCACTCTGGACCCTGAAACAAACACAGAAATGACAAGAGATGCCGGAATTATTCAAAAAAGATATTACAACAGCTATCAAAAATACACTCCAGGGACTTCCCTGGTGGTCCAGTGGTAAAGAATCCACCTTCCAATCCAGGGGATGCAGGTTCGATCCCTGGTCGGGGAACTAAGATCCCACATGCTGCGGGGCAACTAAGACAGCGCGCCACAACTACTGAGCTCACGTGCCTCAACTAGAGAGCCCACGTGCTCTGGAACCCATGTGCCACAACTACAGAGCCCACGCACCCTGGAGCCTGCACGCCACAACTACGGAAGAGAAAACCCATATGCCACAACTAGAGAGAAGCCCGCACGCCACTACGAAAGATTCCACATGCCTCAACGAAGATCCTGTGTGCTGCAACTAAGATCCAACGCAGCCAAAAATAAAATAAAATAATCTTAAAAAAAATAAAAATAAATAAATAAAATTACACTCCATATGTTTAAGAAACTAGGAGAAAACCTGAGCATGATGAAGAGAGAACATGATGATATAAAAAGGACCCAAATGGAACTTCTAGAGATTTAAAATATTATGTCTGAATTGAAAAACACATTAATAGCAGTTTAGACAAAGGTAAGTTAGACATAGGAAGGAGACAAAGACAAGAACAAACAGATATCAAATTCTTCCAGAAGTTGAGGGAAATTCTTCCTTTTATTATTATTATTATTACTTTATTATTATTACTACTACTTATGTTTTGGCCGTGCCACGCAGCATGTGGGATCTTAGTTCCCTGACCAGGGATCGATCCCACGCTCCCTGCACTGGAAGCGTGGAGTCTTAACCACTGGATTGCCAGGCAAGTCCCTGAAATTCTTCCTTTTAAGAAGACATAATTCTCTTGGAATTGCCATTAAAGTTTAAGGATAATGGATTTAATGTTAGGATTAGCAGCAAAGAAGGAATAATCACTGATTGTTTTTTCTAGATTTGATCTTTGTAGGTCTATAAATTGAGATCTTGGTTGAATGTTAGTTCCAAGATAACACTCTTCCATAGAAATATAATGTAGTCACATATTTAAATTTAAATTTTCTAGTAGCCACATTAAAAATAAAAATAGGGGGCTTCCCTGGTGGCGCAGTGGTTGAGAGTCCACCTGCCGATGCAGGGGACGTGGGTTCGTTCCCCGGTCCGGGAAGATCCCACATGCCGCAGAGCGGCTGGGCCCATGTGCCATGACCGCTGAGCCTGGGCGTCCGGAGCCTGTGCTCCACAACGGGAGAGGCCACAACAGTGAGAGGCCCGCATACCGCAAAAAAAAATAAATAAA
>NC_041224.1:88047295-88055278 GCF_002837175.3 Physeter macrocephalus
AAATAAATAAATAAATAAATAATAAAAATAGGTAAAATTTTAGTAATATATTTTTTCAGTCTAATATATTTGATAATTTCAATATGGTTAATATAAAATTTTAATATTTTACATTTTTGTACTAAGTCTTTAAAATCCAATGCTTATTTTATACTGAAAATACATCTCAGTCCTGACTAGTCACATTTCAAGGGCACAGTTACCACATGTGGCTAGTGGCTAACATATTGGACAGCATAAGTCTATGCAGTTGCATTAGTCAGGGTAATACGAGGTGTTGCAACAAACCCAAAAGTCACAGTGGCTTAACACAACCCAAGACTTATTGTAAATTCAGGTTACAGTCCAAGGAGGTTGATTGGGAAAAGAACTCTGCCTCATTCAGGGACTCAAGCCTCTTTTAGCCAGTGGCTCCATTGTCTCCTTTCTGGAGACTTTCACCAGATTCTTTATCCAGCCACTTAATGAGCAAAGAGTAGGGCATGCCACTGAAGGAGCATCAGCTACGGGCACAAACTCTCCTCATAGCAAATCACCATCATACAAGAGCCCAGCAAAACCACATATGCACTTAAGACTTCTGCTTGTATTACATTCACTAACATTCCATTGGCCATACCAACAAGAATAGAAGGAAAAAGGAGAAGGGGAATGAAATACGCTGAACAAAGAACCATCACATCATGGATGGTTCAATTTGAAAAGTCTGGAAAAGGAGAAATTAAAGCTGAGCAACTGGTGTGTTTCCTTCTCCACTGATAGTGGTAGCCTTGCTGCTCCCATATTCTCCAAGAAAGACAGAGCATCGATTAATAATAAGCAAAAATATGATATGAAAAAACTGATCATTATAGAAAGTGGCTCAAACTTCATTATTAGGGGCATCTTAATGACCTACAATCTTTTTTTGGAACCCCCTTTTTAAACAGTAAAATAAAACACAGATACAGAAAACCACACTATACAAATGGATTACTTAATAAATTATATTTTCAAATTTTATTGAAGTATAGTTGATTTACAATGTTGTGTTAATTTCTCCTGTACAGCAAACTGAATCAGGTATATATATCTATATATAGATATATATATAGATATATATATATCTATATATATATATCATATTCTTTTCCATTACGGTTTATCACAGGATATTGAATATAGTTCCCTGTGCTATACAACAGGACCTTGCTGTTTATCCATCCTACGTGTAACAGTTTGCATCTGCTAATCCCAAACTGCCAATCCTTCCGTTCCCAATCCCCCCTCCCCCGTGGCAACCACAAATCTGTTCTCTGTGCCTGTAGGTCTGTTTCTGTTTCGTAGATAAGTTCATTTGTGTCATAGTTTAGATTCCACATATAAGTGATATCATATGGTATTTGTCTTTCTCTTTCTGACTTACTTCATTTAGTATGATAATCTCCAGGTCTATCCATGTTGCTGCAAATGGCATTATTTCATTGTTTTTCATAGCTGAGTAGTATCCCATTGTACATATATACCACATCTTCTTTATCCATTCATCTGTCAATGGACATTTAGGTTGTTGCCATGTCTTGGCTATAGTGAATAGTGCTGCTATGAACACAGGGGTGCATGTACCTTTTCAAATTATAGTTTTGTCTGGGTATTGTCTGTGAGTCTCTTTCTGTTTTATAGATAAGTTCATTTTTGTCATAGTTTATATTCCACATATAAGTGATATCATATGGTATTTGTCTTTCTCTTTCTGACTTACTTCATTTAGTATGATAATCTCCAGGTCTATCCATGTTGCTGCAAATGGCATTATTTCATTGTTTTTCATAGCTGAGTAGTATCCCATTGTACATATATACCACATCTTCTTTATCCATTCATCTGTCAATGGACATTTAGGTTGTTGCCATGTCTTGGCTATAGTGAATAGTGCTGCTATGAACACAGGGGTGCATGTACCTTTTCAAATTATAGTTTTGTCTGGGTATATGCCCAGGAGTGAGATTGCTAGATCATATGGCAACTCTATTTTTAGTTTTTTGAGGAACCTCCAGTACTGTTTTCCATAGTGGCTGCACCAATTTACATTCCCACCAACAGTTTAAGAGGGTTCCCTTTTCTCCACACCCTCTCCAGCATTTGTTATTAGTAGACTTTTTAATGACAGCCATTCTGACTGGTGTGAGGTGATACCTCATTGTAGTTTTGATTTGCATTTCTCTAATAATTAGTGATATGAACATCTTTTCATGTGTCTATTAGCCATTTGTATGTCTTCTTTGGAGAAATGCCTATTTAGATCTTCTGCCCATTTTTTCAATTGGGTTGTTTGGGTTTTTTTGTTACTGAATTGTATGAGCTGTTCTTGTATTTTGGAAATTAAGCCCTTGTTGGTTGCATCATTTGAAAATATTTTCTCTCAGTTCGTAGGTTGTCTTTTCATTTTTTTTTTATGGTTTCCTTTGCTATGCAAAAGCTTGTAAGTCTGATTAGGTCCCATTTGTTTATTTTTGCTTTTAACTTAATAAATGATTAATAAGGGGGAAACTGTTGTAATACCTCCCAGGTCAAGAAATAATACTTTGCCAACCACCCAAAAAGCCACTCAGTGAGCCCAATTCCAACCACAATCTCCTCCCTGCCCCAAAGTAACATCACCCAACATTTATTACAATCACTTCCTTGCATTTCTTTTAGTTTTAATAATCAACTATGTATCCCTAGACACTATAGTTTAGTCTTGCCCATTTTTAAGAAACTTGGTATGTCTCTTTTAATCCAAAGATTCCATTCCATCTCTTTCTTTTCCTTATCTGTTGAAGGTCTCTAGGGTTCTCCACAGTCTGAATTTTGCTGACTGCAAACTTGTGATGCAGTTTAACTTATTCCTGTCTCCTCTGTATTGTGAGTTGCAAGCTGGCAACTTTATCCAGAGACTTAACAAACTCATATTATTCTACCACTTTGGTTAAGATTGTAGGTGATTTGTATTCTTTCATTGGGAGGCACAAAACATCTAGTTGCCTTTCTCTGTGGTATTAACAGTCTTTAGTGTTCAATACCTAGATCCATTAATTCACAGAAGATTGCAAAGTATACATATTCTATCATTTGTTTTTCATTTATTAGCAGGAATAGTTTATTAAGAGATGCTTCTCTTTATCTACCATTTGGCTATCCAATGGTTTAATCTCTTCATTTGCTAGTTTTCAACAATGAATTTATTCCCTACAATCCTCCAACAGTAAGCATTATGAACTCAAGGACTTAAGCATATTTGGATTTCAATGCATATCTACATTGAAGCTCAAATTATCTCATTTTTGGCCAGCAGGAGCCTCTTCAAGTTAGCTACTGTGTTCTTTGTTATGACTTTACTGGTCTTTGATAGATTCTTTGTTACCTGGTATAAAAGATATTTCAGGCTCATCTCACATACTTTCTGTCCCAGACCTGGAATCAATCATTTCTTTGAGAAGCCTTAGTTTCTTTTAGTGGGAAATAGTATTATACTTCAGGACCATAATCCAGGCAGTTAAGGGAGTGTGTGTGTTTGTGCGTGTGTGTGTGTGTCCTCAACACAAAATGGGAACTACAGAATTTATTCACCATCTTCTATATTATATCTGTATTTACTTTCCTCCACTCTGAGAATCCTGGTCTCAAGGATACAGACTATTATAAAATTGATATACTCCATAATCACTCATTTGTTTTATCCCACATTACACAGAGTCTCAGATAATACTACCACTACTGTTACAATTACAAAAAATTTTTTTGATTTTGCATATGCTTTTTATATTTCCCTTTCTTTCAGTTGTACTGTATCTGCAGTTAGTGCATATAGCCATTATATATTATACCTTCTCCCTTTTAATTCTCATTTATTCCTAGTTCTACAAACAACCATACATTCAATGCTCACAACCAGTCCTTATGAATCTCATTCTCTAGTAGCTTCCTCTGGAAGGGTTCATAGGAACAATACTCCCTGACTACTTATATGTTGATAGCAGTTTGTTCTCTTTAAACTTGGAGACAGTTTTACTGATTGTAAAATCGTTGGTTCACATCTTCCTTTGAGTATCTAAAATATATTATCCTATTTTCTTCTGGTATAAGCATGTGTCAGTCTGATAACAATCTGACTTCTTTTCTTTATAAGTTTCTTGCTATTTTTTTCTTAGATGACTAAGGAATTTTTTCTATTTTTAAAAGAGTTTAGTAATCTTACTAGAATGTCTTGTCTTGGTGTTTATCAGTTGATAGTCTCAGGTATACAGTGTACTCCCTCTAGCTACAAATTTTTTTTTTAATTGTACTTTCAGGAATGTCCCCTTGAGTTACTCTGTTTAGGATTTGTTTTGGTCCTGTGCTTTGGATTTCTTCTTCAGGAGCTCCTATAATCCATATGTTGGACTTTCTTTGCCTATCTTCAATATATGATACTTTCTCTTGAATATTTACCTCTATTTCATTTAGTTTAAAAATATCCTCAGGAAAAAAAAAAATCCTCAGGCTTCCCTGGTGGTGCAGTGGTTGAGAATCCACCTGCCAATGCAGGGGACACAGGTTCAAGCCCTGATCTGGGAAGATCCCACATGCCGCGGAGCAACTAAGCCCATGCGCCACAACTGCTGAGCTTGTGCTCTAGAGCCTGTGAGCCGCAACTACTGAGCCCACATGCTACAACTACTGAAGCCTGCATACCTAGGGCCCATGCTCCACAACAAGAGAGGCCACCACAATGAGAAGCCCATGCACCGCAAAGAGTAGCCCCCGCTCACTGCAACTAGAGAAAGCACACGCGCAGCAATGAAGACGCAATGCAGCCAAAAATAAATAAATAAAATAAATTTTTTAAAACAATCCTCATTTTCATCCTCTATTTCCTTTAAGGCATTATTTTTTGTGTTTATTCACGTTTGTGTTTCTTCTAGTTTAGTTTACAGTTCTGAAATTTTTAATTTTTATTTCTTCCCTAATTTCTGTCACATTTCTGAGTTTATACAGTACTAATATATGCTGTTCTTTCACATCTTAAATCATTTTTAAAATTTCATCTAGGGCTTCCCTGGTGGCGCAGTGGTTAAGAATCCGCCGGCCAATGTAGGCGACATGGGTTCAAGCCCTGGTCCAGGAAGATCCCACATGCCACAGAGCAACTAAGCCCATGCGCCACAACTACTGAGCCTGCGCTCTAGAGCCCACGGGTCACAACTACTGAGCCCGTGTGCCACAACTACTGAGGCTGCGTGCCTAGAGCCCGTGCTCTGCAACAAGAGAAGCCACCACCATGAGAAGCCCACGCACCGCAATGAAGAGTAGTCCCCGCTCCCTGCAACTAGAGAAAGCCCACATGCAGCAATGAAGACCCAATGCAGCCAAAAATAAAATAAAACAAAAAATAAATAAATTTAAAAAAAAATTTCATCTAGCTTGTTCTGAAACAGTAGGTTAACAGTTTTGATCTATTTTGTGAGCATGTTATACTAGTGTGCTTTTATTTTCTGTAGGGATATTATCCCACATCTTAATATCCCTCTCCCTCTCTCTCATAATAAGTTTATATGGGAGTTGACCATAGTATTTTTCTGTTGCTTATTTGATAAAACTATTTTCCTAAATATTTAGAGACATACTTGAAAATAGCTTTTCTAACTTCACAAAGCTTTCTTTTTTCTGTTTTTTCTATAATGTTAAAAAATATGGCAACTTGCTTTCTGATGTTTTCTGACTCTGCTAAATTTCACTTTTATCTGGACCCTCTCTTTCCTTCATCTTTACTGTCCCCTTTTTTCTTTTTTTCCATAATGATGTTAATAAGCTGATATAAGAAACTGATAAGATTATGATCACATGAAACACTATGTGCATTACCTCATATCACTGTAACCCTATAAGGTAGGTATTATTATTATCCCCATTATACAGATGAGAACTAGGGCACAGAGTGTTTAAGTAACTTGCCCAAAGGCACAAATTAGTAATTAGTGAAGCCAAGAATTAAAATTTGACGATCCAACTTCAATTTTCAAGTTACCTAATGATTTCTACAGTACTTTCCCCCTTGGACTTGAGAGACCCTCATCTCTCAAATCCTACCACGCTATCATTTTAAGAGCAAACCTAAGCTTGCTAAATTCAAACACTAAGTTGATACTGCCATAGGACCTACAGCTTTTTATATATTCACACAAGATTTCTCCTCTGCACCTACCCAATCTTTCCAAATAATGCCATTACTTACCTCCCACTCAATAGCTAATTACTTTTAATCAATTCCCACTGCAGGAAGGAGTGTGGGGAAAACAAAACCAAAAAAAAAAAATCCCACTGAGGAAGCATGGGGTGAGACAGAATCTAAAACTGGGGTTCTCAAATTTGGCTGCCTGTTGTAATTACCTGTGGAGTTAAACAATAACTGGAGCCTATGTCTGACTCCTCAGAGAATCTGATTATGGTCTAGGGTATGGGACTTTAAAAAGGTCCCCAGTCTAGTGGATAGCATGGTGATTATACTTAGTAGTATTCATATTGTATATTTGAAATTTGCTAAGACCTTAAGTGTTCTCACCACATACACATAAAAGTATGTGAAGTGATGGATGTGTTAATTAACTTGATTGTGGTAATCATTTCACAATATATATTAAATCATCATGTTGGACAACTTGAAAAAAATCACACTGCACAACCTAAATATGTACTTTTTTTTTTTTGGTCAATTGATGCATTTTTTTCCCCACACCACCAAGCAATTCCAATTCTAAGTGGACACACACTGGCTGTCCTACAAATTAACTCAATTCTGACACTATCTACCTGGAGATGGCATCAGATCTTAGAAATTAAAGGCTGTTTCACAGGACTGCCCCACTTCAGACACCAATCACAAGTCCAGGTTGTCACCTATGCTAATGACCCAATGACTATAAACTGGAAGGTCCCACAACCCACTTCTCCGGTTCAATTAATTTGCTAGAGTGGCTCAGAGAAACACTTACTTACATTTATCAGTTTATTATAAAGGATATTAATTAAAGGATACAGATGAACAGCCAGATGAAGAGGTACACAGACTGAGAAACAGAAGGGTCCCAAGCACAGGAATTTCTGTCCTCATTGAAACTGGGGTGTGTCCCCTCCCAGGATGTGATGCCTTCACCAACACAGAAGCTCAACAAATCCCTTTGTTCAATAGTTTTTTTAGAGCTTAATCTCCAGCCCCCAAACCTTCCCCTTCCTTGAGGTCAGTTTGTAGGGGTGAAAGTTTTAACTGTCTAATCACTTGGTCTCTCTGATGACCAGCCCCTTTCTGAGGCTGTGTGTGGGCCCCACTCCGAAGTCACCTCATTAGCATTAACTCAGGCGTGCTCAAAAAGGCTCCTTATGAGTAACAAAAGACACTCCTATCACTTCTGTAGGTGAAGACTGGTCCAATATTTGGGTTCAAATCATTTCACCTTTCCCATAGCTCATAAAAACTCTTCTATTTAACCCCATCAACCATCAACTGAGATGAAAAAACTAAATTCTTACATCTTGATATCCATCATCAATGAGGACCAGTTTGTTCTAGTCACTGATATTGCCCTTACCTTTATTAAATTATGTGGTAGCAAATCAGACCAAATGCCTCTAAGAATATATAAGCCTTGCCTCTGTTCCTATTTGTCACATAATATAAAGTGTGGAGATGTGCAAACAAATTTCTAATTACTTTTCTCTCACTGAAGCACAAATAATCTCTAGGCTCTAGTCTCTAACCATTTGGCATAAGTCCTGTCAGACCCCACAAGGGAAAAAACTTCCTGAAGTCAGCCATTTAGTCACATTGGCAACTTAATGTTTTAAGAAAGGAAAAGTACGCATCCACTTAGGAAAATAGTTTAAAATAACTAAAGGAGGGCTTCCCCTGGTGGCGCAGTGGTTGCGCGTCCGCCTGCCGATGCAGGGGAACCGGGTTCGCGACCCGGTCTGGGAGGATCCCACATG
>NC_041224.1:88055340-88077829 GCF_002837175.3 Physeter macrocephalus
ACATGCCGCGGAGCGGCTGGGCCCGTGGGCCATGGCCGCTGAGCCTGTGCGTCCGGGGCCTGTGCTCCGCAAAGGGAGAGGCCACAACAGAGGGAGGCCCGCATACCACAAAAAAAAAAAAAAAAAAAAACTAAAGGAAATTGATTCCCTCTCTTGGAAAAACGCCCATAAACTAGCTGCAACCACTTACGAGGACCCACTATTTTTTCAGCATTATAGGTAAACATGTTTGACTCTCCCCACTCGTAGGCCCATCTGCTCTGCATCCAGGCCACAATCTTTAAGTTTTCACAGTTTTCTGGGACTCATTTTTGTGGGTATCCTCCTATCCTGGATCCATAAAGTTTCCCGTGTGATGCAAATGAAACACATTTCCTTTTAAATAACTCCTTTTCCTGTGCTTTATCCCTGAGGGCCAGTTCTTTCCCAACTTTCCTGATACTATTGACCTTATTAATGTCAGTATAGTTGTCTCTCTCATTATCAGTTCTTACTTTGCTAAAGAAATAAGTGATACTAATTTAGCTGGTAAATCTGCCTTATCATATTCATTAGCTCCCTATCTTTAACTTCACTGACCAAATGTCTACTGCTTCCTGTCCTAGAACAAGTTCTTCTAGACCAGTAAAACTTCATGGACATCAAAGTCCCCATTCTCCAAGTCATAATTTCTAGCTGTAATCACACTGCATTTGCAGAGATCTCTTAAATGACATGGCAAATTCTCATGGGACTTAGCCTTAAGCTGGCAAGGTTCTCATCAAGTGGTCATATTTCCTCTCTCCAACCTGGTACAAACTGGCAAGAGCTATTTTCACTAGAATGCTTTTCTGCTGACTTATATCTATAAACCAGATCAGATCACTTTTCTTTATTTCTGGGAGAGCCACAGGATCACTAAAATCAATCCCTGGATATTACCTGGTCTCAGATTACTTATTTTGAGGGAACAGGTCTCTTTAGTCATTCATTCAATATACTGAGTAACTGTCAGGTACCAGGCAAAAGAGACATAAAAAAATACACACCTGGTTCCTAACCATAAAAAGCTCATAGTCTCTCATTATGCACACACATAACGAGTAACTTTCATATAATCATTAACCCCAGTCCATTTGGCTGCAGGCCACCCTTTTTTTTAGTTACTGTAGTGGGTGTGAGGCATTTAAACTTCTTTACCTTCTGTGGCCCAAAGATGGGGTTTCAAGTCTCAGAACATTTTTTCTGCTACACAGTATAGCCAACAACAGGCATCAGTGAGATTTAAATACCATTTCTGATCTAGCTTTGTGTTTTAGGATACACAATACAGAGATGGCCAGGAGACTCAGAGTCTTTGGCCACTAAGTCACCACCTGACTTACCGTGTTTCTTGCATCTTGAGGAGAGGAATACAGAAAGAAAACACTCTGCTTTGAATGCTCTGGTCAGGCCAGGATGAAAGCAGGGGATAGGGACAGGCACCTGAGGATCGATCCATGCTCTAACCTGTCGGAAGCCCATAAAGTTTTCTCTGAACATCATACAGAAAGAGCAGTTATCTTTACTTTTAACCAATTAGATGACATTCTTTGGGGCTGTAATGAGTATATTACTCTTTTCATCCCACTCCAATTGCTTCTGCTCTTTTTTAGCTAATGCCTATCTAATTACTGAAGAGTATTACTTTTATTCATCCATTTAGATGATAAAGCATATATATAGACCAAAGAACAATATAGATCACTTTGTATTTATTACATGTTTAAATGATTTTTTTCAAATTACAGAATTCAATTCCAAAATAAGGTAATTAATGCCTGGTAAGTTGTTATTCACTTGCATTTTTCCCTCCTAAATTTTGAAAACAAACACCTTAAAAGACATGTGAATAGGTTCAGTGCACTTTTAGTGACTCAAAATCATGAGACAAAGACCACATTTATCCATTAAAAAAAAAAGCTCGATATTTTATAATATTCATGACATGAACTAAAATAAAGGAACAAATAAAATACTGCATTTTCACCACAACTGTTTTGGTAGACGACAGAATATTGTCTTGAATAATGCTCCTCTGCAGAGCGTCTGTGGTGCTTGGCATGCTTGGCACATTAGCACTTGGTAACTGCTCAGCCTCCATCTGCAGTTTTTTCAGAAGGACCCTTACTCGGGGGCCCACATTCCCCTGAGACTAATCTGCCTGACTCCACAGGGACTATTCTGGTGGGAGCCTGATCCTTCTTGCTCCACCTGCTCTTAAGGCTTTCCTGTCTTCCCTTCATTCTCCCCAGATTCACACTTGTTGCCACTTGCATTCTCAGCAAAGATGCCCAGCACAGAACTCACACAGCTGAGTCTCCCCCACAATAGCTCTCACTCCAGATGTTGCCCCTTTACTTGACTAAATTATGACTAGAAGGTAAAGAGACGATCTGCCCACAAAAATTGTTCTTCCTACTTCATAGTCACATCTCCTACAATGCAAAAAAGGTTGGTGATGCCTGATCTAGAACTTAAAACAGTAATTAGTTTAGGTAGAATATATACTGCTCTAAAGTTCTTTAAAATCTACTCTTTCCTATTACTGTTTGTTTTTAAAAACCATAAAAATATAAAAATGTAAACATTCTACTAAACATTTCAGTAGAAACTCTGTTACCTTACTTTTTATGTAGTGGGTTTAGAAAGAACAAAAGGTGACACCATGTTCCCCTTGGCAGACCCCAAATCATGCTCCCAGCCCTAACCTACCATTACACATTTCCCACCATTAGACAGAGCTGTAGGCCAAGCATGTCTCTCATGACAACTGCTACTGTCACCCATGAACACCCTGTAACAAAGCAGCACAGTAGCTCACTGTAATCTATCCCAGCTAGCTGTCTATCTGCTTGCTGGGCACCTTACATCCACTGCTCCACACCCAGCCTTGGTGACCATGCAAACACGTGGAAGCAGGGACACAAAGAACAGAAGCACCTCTTTTGCCACACTCTACATTCCTTTGCAAAGTGAGAGGGCACTTCCTATCTCTTTGTCAGAGTATCAGCAGAACCAGGTAGGGTGGGAGGGTGCTGCTGACAGACGCAGGAATAAAGAGAAAGCTGATCAGTCTAGCCACCAGTGTCCACCACTCCCCCATTATTCACATTCCCTTCATCATGACACTGCTGGGAGCCTGAGGATGAATCTGATCTTCTATTCAAAAGAAGAAACCTACTCAGGAAATTCTAGCCACTTCTCATTGCTCTTGCAGCAGGGTTTCACTGTATGTTTTTAAAAAGCATGAAATTAACAAGGTGTTTTTTTTTTTTAATGAGTAACTTATGAATTAATTTTTTTTAATGCTGCTTTTGTTTTTAGGGAGAGATATGCTAAACACAAATGACTAATGAACTCTATGAGCTTTGGGGAATCTCCTCAGCATCTTTATCAGCTATGATTAATAATGAGATAACCTAAAACCACAATTCCACACCCGGGTGATAAACAGTACCAATTAACCAGAGTATTAACTGCAATGACTTAAAACTATATTACCTGAATAGTTTCCATGGTGAAGTATCAGAAAAAGTGAAATAATAAATATTTTCCACAGCACCATAAGGTTTTATAAAATACTATTTCAGTTTTTAACATTAATGTATAATCTCAAGATTCTGGTCTATCATTCATATTAGGCTTAACCTCTTTTCTGACAAAGGCCATATATATAGGCACAACTATAACATAAAAATCATATATTTTACTGAAGAACCTGTATGGTATACTTAGACAGTCACTCTTCTGGTTGTATCCATTGAGTACTAGTGGATTCAAAGCCCAGGAAAGATGGTTTTGCCGTTTATACTCTAATCACAAATTTTAATTTGCCAAAAAAAAAAAAAAAAAACCACCAAGTGGAGACTAAGATATTTGCCATAACTAAAAAGTCCTTTTATACCTGTTTGCTTTAGTACTGTGTGCTCTTACAGGTTTTATTTCTATACAATATTTTGTAAATGGCTCTGAGTTTGTAAAACAAGAATACAGTGATTCACTTTGAATTTTAAAAATAAACGCAAGTGGAAAACAAATTTTATAGCCTAACTGTCTGCAATTATGTGTAACAAGTTACCTATAATAAAAACTGTACCACAGATTGGATCCCCCCAATATCCAACATGCTCATGGATCTCCTGAACTATTACTGTGTGCTGTGCCAACTTAGTTCAATACTGATCTAAGCAAAACATTATTGAAAGTAATGACTTGCCTACCAAAAAGCATACATTGCATTCCAAAGCCAAATTTGAATTTGATTTGGGATTATTAAGTCCATGTCTCCCCTCCATTAATGCAGAGAACTGAGACTTGGCTTTACTATAAATCAGCTAGCACTAGAGTAAATCTGCTATAAAATTATTTATAACAAAATAAATATTTTCAGTCCCTCTACACTAAGTGATATATAAATCATTAGCAGTTTATAACATTAGCTCAGGTCACTGTTTTAGGACCCAAACATACTGTACAATCCTGAGTAAAAGGTTAGGGGTACAGTTTCTTGGGGATCTTTCTTGATCAGGAATCATAAAGAAAACACATAAAACCACACTTATAATAATCCCCATTTTCATTAGAAGTACCATGAGTCCTTTTTACTTTGGTAAATAAGTTTATCTATGTAAACCATTTATTTTGATGGGGTAAAATATAAGCAGAGCTTCTGCTAGGATCCTTCCATCACCTTTTGACACTGATATAGTAAATAATCAGGAAGAGTAGAGCAGGAGGATCTGAACCACAGGGCTAACATGTCACCATGAACTCGGAAATGCAGCAAGCAGGGGATGGATGGGAGCAGCTGACAGGCCAACAGCCCTTCATTGCCTACAGCAAAACAAAGTGAGAAATTCTTTAATACAAAAAGACTTCAACAGACATTTCTACAAAGAAGATATACAAATGGCCAATAAGCACATGAAAAGATATTCAACATCACTGATCATTAAGGAAATGCAAATCAAAATTAAAGTGAGATACTAGTTCATACCCATTAAGATGGTGATTATCAAAATAAATAAATAAGTGTTGGTGAGGATGTGAAGTAACTGCAACCCCCGTGCATTGCTGAATGTAAATGGTGCAGTTGCTGTGGAAAACAACACGACAGTTTCTCCAAAAATTAAATATAGAATTACCATATGACTCAGCAATTCTACTTCTGGGTATATAACCAAAAGAACCGAAAGCAGGGACTCAAACACAGATTTATTTGTACACCCATGTTCAAAGCAGCGTTATTCACAATAGCCAAAAGGTGGAAGCAACCCCAGTGTCCGTCAAAAGATTAATGGATAAACAAATGTGGTACACTCGTAAAATGGAACAATATTCAGGCTTAAAAAGGAAGGAAATTTTGATACATAACATAGATGAACCTTCAAGAAATTATGATAAGTGAAATAAGCCAGTCACAAAAGGACAAATATTATACGATTCTACTTAGATGAGGTAACTAGAGTAGTCAAATTCATAGAGACAGAAAACAGAATGGTGGTTGAGAAGGGCTGGAGAGGGAGGGGCAATGGGGAGTTAGTGTTTAATGGGTACAGTTTTAGTTAGGAAAGAGGAAAAAGTTCTGGAGATGACGGTGGCAATGGCTGCACAACATGAATGTATTTAATGCCACTAATCTGAGCATTTAAAAATGGTTAAAATGGTAAATTTTGTTATGTATATTTTACCACACAAAAAAATTCTTTAATAAAGTCTGAACAACACACTTATCTGAAAGGTACTCATAACATGAAATACAGCCCTAAGAAATCTGACACTTATAAGAGTTGATTTGTTTTCTGATTGTAAGAAAGCCCCTATAAACACAAGATTGCCTTTTTAGAACACTACAAACCTATAATGTCAACAACATGAAGTCTTAGTTCCTGTTGCAGGGCCTTTAAGGTAGAAGGCAGAGCAGCTTGTGACTCTGACATCTTCACATTTTGTTTCACATCATTTGCGAAGGATAACCAGAGTTTACCAAAGTCTTCAGTCGAGATTTTTAATGGCCTGAAAATAATTTTTAAAATCAGATTTATGTCCATTAAGAATGAAATGATTGTAAACAAATACATTTCAAATGACTCATGGGAATAAAAAAATCATTGTAAATCTAAATCCCACAAAATCTATGTTTTTTAAACCAAATATGATTAGAATACTTACCATTATCCTCCAACCTGAAGAAAATGCTGAAAGCAAATGTTATTAAAGAACAAATGTCTTTTCAATAAATCACCCAGTTCTTTTTCTGAGTATCAGTCATTACAGTAAAATTTCACCAAGTAATTTCATGAATCATTCAAATATAAAACTTTTCTTTCATGTATACTTTAGATTTGGGGATGAGATAGTCTATCAAAGTCATGTACAAGAGTAAGAATACAAAGATTAGCACCTTAAGCAAACTGGACCAAGAGAAAGGATTTTAATAAATGTATTTTTTAAATGGTTCAGGTGACTGAAGATCAAATAGTTAACAATGGGGTATCTCTGGGAGGAATTACAGGAAATTTTTATATTCTACTTATATTTTTCTATAGTATTTAAATCTTTATAACTATGTATTGAATTTATAATTAGGAAAAATATTTTTTTAAGATACAGAGGATTTTATTAATAAGCACAGAAGAACCGTCTGTGTCATATATGTTGTGCTTCTTCAGGTTACTAATGCTCACCATGGGACATACCTTCATAGTCACAGAATGTAAGTTTTTTGAAGGCTAGATTCTATCTTTTCAGCACCACAGGTATAAATAAATACTCTGACAGATTGATAAACATGTTCTTACTAAAAGACTTTAAAGATTGGGCAAAATTATAGCAGTCTAACACAGGTAGATGTGTGAAGGCAAAAAAAATTTTTTAACAGATATTCATTGGTATTCTGCATTCCTGGTTCAGGCAGGCTTCATTTTTAAAAATGTTTGAATACAGTATAATATATTCATAATACTAAACAAGAGCAGAAGGGTTAAAAGGTTGTTTTCAATTATTTGGGTAACTGTACAATGTTAGTAAAATACTAAATATTGTATGTCTAATAAAAGTTTAGTTAACTTTGTTGAGTCATTTTCCTGTAGATCTCTAAAACTTAATGAACAGACTTTACAAAAGAATTAATCAAATAAATGAAACACAAATGAAAGAAACTTTAAAAGCTTTTAAAAAAGTCAGGCAGAATCTTTGAAATTATTTCAGTTTAAACATTACTTTAATATTACTTTCTCTCAGAAGTTCTCCAAGATCACCAGCCAACTCGAACCTATTATCAGGTTCCACATTATAACGGCCCATCATACCATTTACTTCCTGTTCACAGCACAATTCACAATTATACATGCATTTATGTGATTGTTCGATGTCTCCTCCCTAGACTGAACACTCCCTAAACGTAGGGGTATGTGTAGTTTTGAGTTGTTACACTCCCTAGCACCTAGTACAGTGCTCTGTCCAGAGAAGAGGCCTAATAAATATTTGCTGAATGAATGAATAACTTGAATTAATATTCTAAAAAATATTTACCTAATGAAATCTAATAGTGATAAGTTTACTGAAAATTCAAGCTGAACAGAATGAGTATCCATCACTTGATAATTTATAAAACCAGAAAGATTCCCTTCTGTAAAAGGTTTTTCCATCTGCACACTGTATTGAAAGTTTCTGGTGCTTTCTGCTTCTATTACAGGCAAGCAGCATCCAGGTTGCTCAGTGATCTGTAAATAAAAGTAACGTAAGTATTGAAGAAGGGATCAATACAGGCTATCATATGAATAACTATTTTCTATTTAATTGAAGTGGTACAAAAGCATACAATTGTGAGATGATAATAACAAGCCACACCATGAAGATAACTGACAACTTCACTTGAGAAAAATTCACTAGCACAGATAATTAAGAAATAATAATACATAGGTCAGAATTATGTAACAAATGGTATCACAATGAAAATGTCTGTATGGTTTAACAACAACAAAAAACAGATTAAACTCTAGTCATGTGGCTCTCAATACTAGCTAGTACCAGTTTTTGTTTTTTAATTTATTTATTTTTGGGGGCTGCATCAGGTCTTAGCTGCAGCATGCAGGATCTTCATTGAGGTATGTGGGATCGTTGAGGCATGTGGGATCTTTCATTGCGGCACACAGGCTCTTCGCTATGGTACACAGGCTTCTCTCTAGTTGTGGCGCACAGGCTCCAGGGCATGCGGGCTCTATAGTTTGCTGCACGTGGGCTCTTGTTGAGGCACATGAGCTCAGTAGTTGTGGTGCACAGGCTTAGTTGCCCTGGGGCATGTGGGATCTTAGTTCCCTGACCAGGGATTGAACCTGTGTCCCTACATTGGAAGGTGGATTCTTTACCACTTGACCACCAGGGAAGTCCCTAGCACCACATTTTTAAAGTTAGGAGAGTGCAAAAAAACCAAAAAAACAATCTTTCCCTCTCATTCTCCACCCTCTCTGGTGGTAAAGCTCAGACAACTGAATTGGGTTTCGTTTTGTGTTTTTAAGTTCCACAGGTGATTCTAATGCACATCTACAGTCAGGAACTTCTGCCCAGGTCAGGCCCAGGTAGTATCCCATTCAATGCATTCTAGCTCACAGAAGAAACTGGGTCAGTTTTCTCAGTCTTCCCCAATACATCTTTATTATGTTTCCTTGTCTCTTTTGAATAAATTTTTCCTACTTAAAATAATAAAACAATGTCACACCTTTCACTGTTTTTGCTAAAGAGGAAAGAAGGATGTGGGAGAAATTTACAAGCCATCAGATGAGTCAACAGCAGAAACACTAAGTGATGTTTCTTACACTAAGAAACATTAAGTAATTCATTGTCTTACCTTGAAATTTTCTGCAGGAGCAATTTCTAAGTTAGCACTTTTCAGTTCTGAAGCACTCTTATTAAAAACTGACCAGACCATCAACAAACACTCGTCTTTCCAAATTTTGTAAGAAGACACTGATATGGTTTCATTATGACAGACCTCCATAAGATCTGAATGCATGTGTTCAGTTGTTTCTTCCAACAAAGAAGAAGCTAAAGAGATTTCATTGGCAACTGAGGCTGCAGTGGACTGAGGAGGGTGAAAAACTTCCATGTTGTTAACAGCAAACAAAGAGGGTGTAGACAGCCTGCAATTTGAGATTTTCTCAATCAAGGGCAGTTCTGTGAGTGACTCAGAATCCAAAAGTTCTGAATTAAGAGAAAATTTCTTTATTTCTTTGTCTCCTCTATCCTGAAAATTATCCAAATAATAGTCTTCTTCATAAGTCACATTTGATGAAGAACTAAAGGAAGAACGGGTCACATTTTCAGCAGTGGTTGTTTGCCCACTTTTGGTTTCCTTGACTTTTGATTTCCTTCTGAACTTGTGAGAAAGGGTATCTGCTTTTCCTAGCTGCAAAGATAAAACATAATAATAGAAAAAGAAACCATTCTACTAAGTCATGAGTTTTAAACATTTTTTTATAATTTCAAATAAGCAATGTACTAACTTGCTAAGGTTCTACCTATAAAGCATAGATTAACAAAAATTCAGAGATGAATAAAATGTTAAGCCCTAAAATTCTGACAGCTACATAACTTTGAACTAGTAAATTCAAAGCTAAATCTATTTCTCACTAAAAACACATAAAATCAGAAAAAGAAATAAGGTCAAAAAGTCAGTCATGAACAATTCTAAAAACCTGTTAGACTGAAGAAAACTAGAGTACAGAACTGCACAAATTAAAAACAGTGAGAAAGTTAGCCATTTTTTGAGCTTCCAGAGTTGTCCTGTAGAAGCTAAGATACCCTCAAATACAGGGATGGGTCAAACTGTGGTTCAGTAATCTATAATAATCCTGTCTTCATGACCTGTGAGTCAATAAACAGGGAAGAAAAACTGACTTCACCTCAAAAATCAGCTAGTGTGGCTGACTGGAACACACAGCAGGAAAGAATTCTAAAAGTAACTAGTGATGTTTGGTACAGACTCAGGAGGTGGGAACAGCAAACTTGCCATTCTTGAGCTAAGCCTCCCAAGGAAATGTCTGCGAATCCATCTAAGAAGAGTGACAGCTCAAGTGCCCCCTTGCCTCACAAAGTTCTATGTAGAATCAGTGCAGCAGACTGGGTCTACTTTAAGTTCATCCTCCTGGGGGCTTTAACACTGAGTGGTCACCCTTCACACGATTCTAGTTAACCAGAATTCAAGCTCTCTTCCAAGTCTCAGCAGCTAAGTTTGTCTCCTACCTTTCAATTCAGAAGCCATCAAACAAGAACTAACATTATATTAACACAAAAATGAAAACAAGTTGGAGGACTTCCCTGGAGGTCCAGTGGTTAAGACTCCGTGCTCCAGGTTTGATCCCTGGTTGGGGAACTAAGATCCCACATACCGCAACTAAGCCCACGTGCCACAACTACTGAGCCCATGTGCTCTAGAGCCTGTATAATGCAACTAGATAACCGGCACGCCACAACTAGAGAAGACCCAGTGCAGCCAAAATTAATTAATCAATTAATTAATTAATTTTAAAAGTTGGGGGTTTGGGGGAGAGGAGGACTTCCATTTCCAGGAGCCATGGGACTCGAATTAGATGTACATTAGACTGCTCAATATTGTTCCTCAGGTCACTGATGCTCTTGGTTGTTTTTTGTTTTGTCTTTTCTTTCTCTGTTGTTTCATTTTGGATAGTTTCTATTACTTTGTCTTCAAGTGTATGATCTTTACTTTTTAAAATATTTATTTATTTATTTGAATGTGCTGCGTCTTAGCTGTGGCACATGGGATCTTCGTTGCAGCATGTGGGATCTTTTAGTTGCAGCATGCAGGATCTTTAGTTGTGGCACATGGGATCTTTAGTTGCAGGATGTAGGATCTAGTTCCCTGACCAGGGATCTAACCCGGGCCCCCTGCATTGGGGGTGTGGAGTCTTAACCACTGGACCACCAGGGAAGTCCCTGACCTTTTCTTCTGCACTGTCTATTCTTCTGCACTGTCTAATCTGCTGTTAGTTAGAAGCTACATAAGCCAGAAGACACCAGAAAGACATCTTTGTTAAACTACTTAAAGAAAAGAAACAGTCAACCTCAGGTTCACAACCCAGAGAAAATACTTTTTTAAATGAAGGTGAAATAAAAGGCAAAGATGGAAAGAAAAAAAAAAAAAAAACCTTAACCCTTACAGTGAACTATGTAAAAAAATTAACTCAAAACGTACCACAGACCTAAAAGCTAGTTAAAATGAAATACTCAATACAGCCTAGATCTATGTAACTGAGAACCTTAAACACTAGAAAAATCAGAAGAGAAGAGGATTGCTAGAGAAAAGCAGCCATGCAGAAGGACTTATGATACAGATGAAGCATATCCAGTGCCAATCCTGTCTGCTTTGCCCGAGTGAGAGAGGAAAAGTTGGGGATGAGGGGTAAGAGAATACATGCTAATTTTATGTAATTATCTGCTTCCCCTCCTTTCTGCAAGGTACCATCTGAGTTATAGTTCCTCACAGAATTTACAGCCCCATAAAACAGGGAAATAACCTCTTTTTTTTTTTTTCAACTATTCTAGTGATAGCTGAGGGGAAAAGAAAAATGTTAAGGGGTAACCTAAAAAGGATTTAACCTAACTTAAATAGAAAAACATCCTAATTACATTTCTGATTTCAAGCCCACCACAAAAAAGTCTGGTAATTAATTTATCACCCTGAATGTTCTCCAGAGAAAGACTCTAACTGAAAGCTATGCACTTCGTTAAGAAGGCAGGAATCCTTCAACACCAGCAATGAGGTTCACAAATCAGGGCTCCATAAGCCTGGATGCACTCTGAACTTGATGCACTCTGACCACTGAGAACTTGCCCTATCAGTGCCAGATCATTCTGTGGTACCCTCAGCACGGCCTGCTGGAACAGCTCAAAGACCCAAAATCAGTCACTCTGCTGCTGAACTACAAATGCTGACTGAAACAGCATTAAGATACTTATTAATACTTTTAGGCTGAATTTGATTTTTCTTAGAAAGGAATATCAAGTCTGAAAAAAGTGGGGTCTGGAAAAGAAAGAGATACAGGCAAAGAGTGTAGCCTAGAGACTGGCCTAGTGTTGACAGAGATGAAGGGAAATTCCACCAAGGGAAATGGAGGATGAAAGAACTGTGATGATGTAAAACTGAAGAAAATATAGCTCTAATCACAGTTTTGCACTAGGTGGGATCATCTGCCCACCAAACAGAAAATTACATGTGGAATTCTCAAACACTCAAAAATAGCACTTGTCCTTCACTCCAGTTTTTCATTTTTTTACTAAGAGAATAATATATTGGCATAAAAAGTTTTGAAAATAATAATCATAATGTCTGAATATAATTTTATTTTTGTACAATTCCTTTCAACCTCTATATACTTTTATCTTAACAGTTGTAAGCAAGGTATAAGTAAAACTTCATATTCTGCTTTTTTTGCTTAATATATAAGTATTAATTTTACAATGCAGTATTATTTTTAATGATGAAGTAATATTCAGAGCTAATATAATTTATGTACCAATTCTCCTATTAGGATATCAAAATTGATTCCTCTTTTTCACTATTAAAAATACCATTTTAAGAAGTACTTTTTCCATAGACATATCAATATTGTTGAACTATTACTATTGGTAATATTTCCATCAAGTCCCCTTTCCACTGAGACCTGTCCTCTCCACCAATAGGGGTGAGAATATACATGGTCATATTTGTAACTTAATTTGGACCCGGACTCTTGCCCCAACTGACTGGACTAAAGAGAATACCTGACTGAAGCTGAGCCAATTAGCTTTTCTCTTTCAGGAATATAAAAGGTATGTTCCTGGTGGCTCTGAAGCTGGGGAAGCCATTCCTACCATGTGTATAGATAACAGCCATGAGCTTTTGTAGAGCCAGTTTTTTTGTTCAAAACAGGGAACACAGATTCTCAAAGGAATATAACTGACTACTTACCAAACTGATTGTACTTTCTGATCCTAGTCCAACAAATAATGATGATGCCAGCAGCTGCTTTTCTTTCTCTTCTTTAGATTGGGTAAGGGCTTGAGATTGATCGTTTTTTGTTATAATTTGGTCTACATTCTCCATTATTATATTCTCTTGAGGGACTGGCAGAGCTTCTGTTTCATCACCAGTTTTGCTTTCCTTCTTGGGAAGATAGCCCTCTTTCCCCCACAATTTCTTTATACCTTCCAGCTTCAAGCTATTTGTCCTAAGGAGATTGATAATGAAATCAAGTCAATTTAAATAATTGCTAAATAGTTACCTTCTTGAGGCGTTTTTAAAAACACATCATTGTCATGACCTTTTAGAAATAGCTTTCATATTATATTCTACGTGCCAGAAATAAAACCTAGATCTTTAGATTTTATTTTAGTTATAGCCAACCTCCCCTAACTCTCCAGCCAAAAGATTTAAGGCAACAGAATTCTAGACTTAGTTAAAAATTTCAGATTATTTAATTTTCATTTAATTCCTTGAATAAGATGTCCAAAAATAGAACTACTGTAAATCAGTTCCTTTCACCTATTGACTTGTCAAAAATACCTTTAATTCTGATGGGTTAAAGATCAGAAATGATGTAAGTTTCATACCTATAATCACTCAGTGAAGGAATTTACACTACATAAATTCACTACATGAAATCCTGTTGAGAGGAAAAAAAACATCATTCAAATCTACTCCTATGTGTAAATTTACTTTTAAGGTTTTAAGGTTTTCTTAATGTAAGCACAAGCTACACTTTCAACTATTATAAATGTACATTTATAAAAATGAATGAGGTTTGATCTGTAGAAGAAAACAGTAGTATTTTTGGAAAAAGCATGAAGGTTAGGAGTTTTTTTATACCTGAGATGAAAAAGAATAAAGTTGTGATTAGAATTAAGACTCACCTACTGTTGTCTCAAAAGCTACAGCTGTGAATCATAAGTGCAGGCTGAAACAGCCAAAGACTGCCTCTATTGTTTTCATATAAGAACCATGTGTCCTTGGCACTGGCTCATTTAAGTATCCCTCTCATGATCCAAAACTGAATTTTTAAAATTTGTACTACAAGATAGGCAGATCGTGAAATGAATCTAAAAGAAGGATTCAAAAATATCTGTACTAACTATTATTCCATTTTAATTTGTTGGAATCATGGTCAGTTTGATTTTCTGTAGTATGCCAGAAACAAAAACAGATCATTATACTTCATACTGAGTGAAGAACTAATGTTAAGTACCAACTGGCTAAAAGAAACTCTAATGTTAATAAAGAATGCCCTATAGGGAATTAGTCCATTCCTACTCAATGAATTTTATTGCTGAATGTTCCTTTACAAATATCTTCATTCGTCCCTTTCTCTAAGGTACCAAAAGAGTTTTCTAAAAAGTTAAAAAAAACCCAAAACTGTTAGTTATCTATCAAACCTCTTAGAAGAAAACTGGTTGATCTTGTGTGAGCAGACAAAAAAGTCATCAGGGGAACCCCTAAAATGACCCCAGCATTTCTAGGATGCTCAACAGCAACAACTCAAAAGGATTCATGAATGCCCACAGGAGGATTACAGTGTTTTTCGTAACCCTGTTTACCAAAACATATCCTTTAATTATTGGGGGAGGGGGATAAAAAGGAGCAACTCCCCAAATGATTCACATATTAGTTTAACTAAAAAAAGGTAGGTGTGGTAGACCCTGGGATGTTCCATCCAGATCCCCCTTCAATGAAGGACTTTGTTGGTGCAGCTGTTAGGAGCATAGCACCCTTAGGGATTCGCCTCAGTTGCAGAGTCACCTCAATTGCAGATCATGCCCTTTTCCAGGGCAGCCCATATCCAATAATTGATGAACAGAAGTATAGAGTCCTGGCCACCTGTTTTAGCCCAACTCAGGACAGCTCAGATGGGCTGTTCTAGCTTGAGAGCTTCCTATGGGGTCAGCAGACACTGTTGTTGGCACTGCTTTGCTTCTTAACTTCTTCCTCTGCCCAAACCCTCTTCTTTTCCTTTCCTTCCACAGTTGTTGATGCCAAGGGCACTCCTTAATATTCTGCATGCGAAATTCCATCTTGGAATGCACTTCCCAGGGAATTCAACCCACAATAACAGGCAAAAATGAGAAGGGGAAGAAAAAGGAGCCTGCATACATGCCTATTATCAGCATGAATTTTCACTGTCATGCTTTACATACAGAAAGTCTAAAAAGGAGGCAGATAAATAAGAGAGCAGCATAAAACCATTTCATACGCAAAATATGCCTCTTTATCATATGAAACATATCATACAAAATTTTTAAACGTAAGTCATCTTTGCCTGGATTTTGACAACAATAATAATATAATTCATGGTTTTATATGGTATACCTTTGTGTTGTTTTTAATCAGACCATTCAAACACAGATGTAGATTACGGCCAAGCAACCTTCAAAAGATAAGGAATGTACTTTGAGCTCTAGAAATTCCCATTTGCGGTAGGGTGCTGCTCCGTAATAGGGCTTAAGGTAAGAAATGCTAAATTGGGCTTGCCCCACTTTATTCTCAGCTTGACAGAGACTGCAGAAGAATGATCATCTCCTCTCTAAAGCTGATTCACCTTGCCAATTACCACTTAGGTTCCTAATCTGAAACAATGTGTGAGCTGTGGTCCTCTTTGGAAAGAAATTTTAAATTCATCCCTCATGTTGCATTTCATGATAATACAGCATATGTATAATTCCTGAGCAGCTTTGCCAAATGTCATTTATCTGAGGGTAGTACATGTACACACACAGGATTTACAAGGCCCTGTCAAGTCCCCCAGATCCTAGTTCAATACTAAAAAAAGCAGATGCCATCATCTGTTGTGCAGGCAAAAGGGACTACGTTTCCTCCCTGGGTTTGGAGGGTTTCTGTCTCTCCTTCCCTTGCCCCTCTATTCCCTGTCTGAGGCACTTTAATTGCTATCACCACCACCATCACATGCTCACAAACTGTATCTGCTCCCCATGCTTATAATACTGAAATTAAATGTCTGGGAAAGAAAAGGGTGTCAACAGAGCAGGAAAAAAAAGCTAAGAGATTTTGAACTTATGCCATTTCAATCAGCATATCATTCTGCATTCCTTATAATCTATGTGTCATTCTTCTGATAAATACTTATTATAACCATATCACTGTAAGACTGACAAATGCAAAGACCAACATAAAATAAGGTTACTGAGTCTGTTCAAATGTCATCTTTCAAAGTTGTCACCTTTGAGATTTTATCATTTATTCTAACAATGTTGCCATTTCTCAAAACATTTTTGAACTCTTAGAAGAAGCTCCTTCACAAACAAGAAAGCCATTTTCATTACTTTATGTCACACTGGTATACTGACCAAAGTTATCCAGCTTGACTACTAATTTTATGTAGTAAATTCAGCTTTTGGATAATAACAATAATGATAGCAATGACAATTATTAATTTTAGTAGCTACCATTTATAGATCATTTATTACGTACTGGGTTGTACGAGGCACTTTACATACATTATCTCATTTTATTAACTTAATCATATTTCTAGTAATTTATTCATATTTCCAAAATCAAAATTTACCTAAAAAGGATGAAGATTTGACTCCATGTTAAGACATTTAGACAAATGTATCACCAATTTTCAAGGTGGCTGGAAAGAAGCTCTGAAAGCATTCTGAGCAAAGTACACAGCTTTCTCAAGTGAAGTCCATCATCTTTATGTTCATCTACATATTTGTCAATCTTCCAATGAAATGGTTTTAAGAAGTAGATTATGAGGAATGCAGAATGATATGAACAGTCACCTCACCTGGGTATATGAGTTCTGATACATTTCTTTAAAAATATGTGTGTGTGTGTGTGTGTGTGTGTATGCATGATATGTAGTAATAACACACACATCATTACTATGTATAAAGCTTGTATACATTCTATACTGTCTTGGAAGTAAGCAAGCTCTCTTAAAGTACAAGGACAGGCTACACACTATCAATACCTTGAGAGCAATAAATAGAAACAGCTGAAACAACAACCCATGCAGAATTTAGCTTTCAGGAATCCTTCAACATGTAAACACATTTAAACACTCCCATGTTCTCAACTTTAATAAGAAAGGAACTTACTCTTTTAGCCCGGTCTCTGTACTATTCCCAGATATATCTGAACCAAGAGAAATGCCAGCAGGAGACTGTCGTCCAGAGAAGCCAGATGAAGAAAAGGAGAGTCCATATGGTTCAAAACTGAGAACTAGAATTTTAAAACAACAACAGAGTTTCATATTTAAAACAAAGCAAAAATTATGAAAAAAAAAGCAAAAAATAAAATAATTGAAGACTAGAATCCAGTGACAATTTTTAAACTGGAAGGGACTTTGGAAATGATCTAATCAAATATTTATAGCAATAATAATAAAACAGCTATGATTTATTAAATCTCTACTACAGTCTTCATACAATTAGTTAATCAACGACAGTCTTTCATTTTTCTTTTTACCACCCTTTTTTTTTTTTTTTTTGCGGTACACGGGCCTCTCACTGTTGTGGCCCCTCCTGTTGCGGACCACAGGCTCCGGACGCGCAGGCTCAGCGGCCATGGGTCATGGGCCTAGCCGCTCCGCGGCATGTGGGATCCTCCAGGACCAGTGCATGAACCCGTGTTCCCTGCATCGGCAGGTGGACTCTCAACCACCGCGCCACTAGGGAAGCCCCTTTACCACCCTTAAAAGCTAAAAAAGAAGTCAATTAGGAAAGACAACTGATAAACCAGGTCTACTGAAAAGTTGCTGCTCTCATGCAAAAATGTTTAATGAACTATGAATGCCATGTTTCTGTTTAACAAAATGCTCTTAGGCACATTCCTGTACCAACTGGACTGATGGAGCCCTCAATGTGATATCCCCCTTACTGACAAAGAACAAGGTTTACCCAGGTTCAGATTCCTTTGCGTCTGTATACCCAAATGAATTCAATCAGAGCCATAAAATTCATATTGTTATTTTGGTAGAGCAGACACCGATATCCACTTTCCTCTTCTTTCTAAGCTACAGAACCTTCAATTCTTAGCTAGGTACATGGCCACCCAGAAAAGAGATGACATTTCCAGAGTCCTGTGCCATGTGACTGAATTCTGACCAATGAAATTATATACACATTTTGTGTACAACTTCTGGGAGGAATCCTCCTGGAAGAAAAAACTTCCTCTCTCCCTTCCTCTTTTATGTTCATAAAAAACCATCATCAATACTAGGCTGCTTACTTCCGCATTTCTTTAATGGAAAAGAGCAATAACCCTCTGCCTTGTATAAAGCCCTGCTTTCTCTGTTTTCTAATATGCTATTTAGCTAAACTTAATCCTAACTGGCACATTATCTCTTTGGACTGTCTGGATTATAATACAAAGGACCTTCTTAAATCATAAAAAATATCTTAGAAAATAAAATGTGAACTTCTGTAATTATTATCCTTATTTTACAAATGAGGAATCTGTGGCAAAGAGCTTGCCAAGAAGTCACTGAAGAGTACAAAGACAAGAAATGAAAGAGGCAAATGAGAAATGAGATACTCTGGTTCCAGAACTGCACTCTCAACCATTATATTACACGGTCTCCTTCAAAGGAAACAGCACCTAATCCAAAGAGTACTAAATAAATTAGCTTGTTTGTTAGCTAAATGAATGATATAAAAGAGGAATGACTGTTCACTATAAAAAAAATAATGGGCTAATTAATAAACAGGTGAAGGGTTCAGACTAGGTCAGCAGTTTCCAAGTGCTGATTCGATAACCAGGAACAAGCTGACTTCACAGACTCTCTCACGTATCTTTTTTTTTTTTTTTTTTTTTTAATTTTTGGCTGTGTTGGGTCTTCATTTCTGTGTGAGGGCTTTCTCTAGCTGCGGCGAGTGGGGGCCACTCTTCATCGCGGTGCGCAGGCCTCTCACTGTCGTGGCCTCTCTTGTGGAGCACAGGCTCCAGACGCGCAGGCTCAGTAGCTGTGGCTCACGGGCCCAGTTGCCCCGTGGCGTGTGGGATCTTCCCAGACCAGGTCTCGAACCCGTGTCCCCTTCATTGGCAGGCAGATTCTCAACCACTGCGCCACCAGGGAAGCCCTCTCACGTATCTTTTTATACATACAACCAGGCTTTCAGAGATATAGTTACAGAAGGTATAGGAGTAGGTCTCAAAAATCTGTATCATTTTTTTTAAACTCTCTATGTGATTCTGATTCTGAATCATGTTTGGAAACCACCTGTCTAAATCTAAGGTCCTTTTCAGATAGAATATCCTCTCATTTTAAGCTTTCCAATCATCTGGTTTAACCTTCTATCCCATATTGGCCTCTTTTAAATAGCATCTGTGAGTGTCAGTCATCCAGCATCTGCACTGAATGTTGAGAATTCTTTCATGTGTTTGTTGGCAATCTGTATATCTTCTTTGGAGAAATGTCTGTTTAGGACTTCTGCCCATTTTTGGATTGGGTTGTTTGTTTTTTTGATATTGAGCTGCATGAGCTGCTTGTATCTTTTTGAGGTTAATCCTTTGTCAGTTGCTTCATTTGCAAATATTTTCTCCCATTCTGAGTGTTGTCTTTTCGTCTTCTTTATGGTTTCCTTTGCTGTGCAAAAGCTTTTAAGTTTCATTAGGTGTCATTTATTTATTTTTGTTTTTATTTCTATTTCTCTAGGAGGTGGGTCAAAAAGGATCTTGCCTGTGATTTATGTCAGAGTGTTCTGCCTAGGTATAGTCTGAAGTCCAGGAGCCTGATTCCTCCAGCTCCATTTTTCTTTCTAAAGATTGCTTTGGCTATTTGGGGTATTATGTTGAATAAGAGTGGTGAGAGTGGGCAACCTTATCTTGCTCCTGACCTTAGTGGAAATGGTTTCAGTTTTTCACCATTGAGGACGATGTTGGCTGTGGGTTTGTCATATATGGCCTTTATTATGTGGAGGTAAGTTCCCTCTATGCCTACTTTCTTCAGGGTTTCTATCATAATCAGTGTTGAATTTTGTCAAAAGCTTTTTCTGCATCTATTGAGATGATCATATGGTTTTTATTCTTCAATTTCTTAATATGTTTTATCACATTGACTGATTTGTGTATACTGAAGAATCCTTGCATTCCTGGGATAAATCCCACTTGATCATACTGTATGATCCCTTTAATGTGCTGTTGGATTCTGTTTGCCAGTATTTTGTTGAGTATTTTTGCATCTATGTTCATCAGTTATATTGGCCTGTAGTTTTCTTTCTTTGTGACATCTTTGTCTGGTTTTGGTATCAGGGTGATGGTGGCCTTGTAGAATGAGTTTGGGAGTGTTCCTGCCCCTGAAATTTTTTGGAAGAGTTTGAGAAGGATAGGTGTTAGCTCTTCTCTAAATGTTTGATAGAATTCGCCTGTGAAGCCATCTGGTCCTGGGCTTTTGTTTGTTGGAAGATTTTTAATCACAGTTTCAATTTCAGTGCTTGTGATTGGTCTGTTCATATTTTCTATTTCTTCCTGGTTCAGTCTCGGCAGCTTGTGCATTTCTAAGAATTTGTCCATTTCTGCCAGGTTGTCCATTTTATTGGCATACAGCTGCTTGTAGTAATCTCTAATAATCTTTTGTATTTCTGCAGTGTCAGTTGTTACATCTCCTTTTTCATTTCTAATTCTATTGATTTGAGTCTTCTCCCTTTTATTCTTGATGAGTCTGGCTAATGGTTTATCAATTTTATTTATCTTCTCAAAGAACCAGCTTTTAGTTTTATTGATCTTTGCTATTGTTTCCTTCATTTCTTTTTCATTTATTTCTGATCTGATCTTTATGATTTCTTTCCTTCTGCTAACTTTGGGGTTTTTTTGTTCTTCTTTCTCTAATTGCTTTAGGTGTAAGGTTAGATTGTTTATTTGAGATGTTTCTTGTTTCTTGAGGTAAGATTGCATTTCTATAAACTTCCCTCTTAGAGCTGCTTTTGCTGCATTCCATAGGTTTTGGGTCGTCGTGTCTCCATTGTCATTTGTCTCTAGGTATTTTGTAATTTCCTCTTTGATTTCTTCAGTGATCTCTTGGTTATTTAGTAGTGTATTGTTTAGCCTCCACATATTTGTATTTGTTATAGATTTTTTTCCTGTAATTGATATCGTCTCAGAGCATTGTGGTCGGAAAAGATACTCAATATGATTTCAATTTTCTTAAATTTACCAAGGCTTGAATTGTGACCCAAGATATGATCTATCCTGAAGAATGTTCCATGAGCACTTGAGAAGAAGTATATTCTGTTGTTTTTGGATGGAATGTCTTATAAATATCAATTAAGTCCATCTTGCTTAATGTATCATTTAAAGCTTGTGTTTCCTTATTTATTTTCATTTTGGATGATCTATCCATTGGGGAAAGTGGGGTGTTAAAGTTCCCTACTATGATTTTGTTACTGTCGATTTCCCCTTTTATGGCTCTTAGCATTTGTCTATGTATTGAGGTGCTCCTATGTTGGGTGCATAAAGATTTACAATTGTTATATCTTCTTCTTGGGTTAATCCCTTGATCATTATGTAGTGTCCTTCTCTGTCTCTTGTAATAGTCTTTATTTTAGAGTCTGTTTTGTCTGATATGAGAATTGCTACTCCAGCTTTCTTTTGATTTCCATTTGCATGAAATATCTTTTTTCCATCCCCTCACTTTCAGTCTGTATGTACCCCTAGGTCTGAAGTGGGTCTCTTGTAGATAGCATATATACAGGTCTTGTTTCTGTATCCATTCAGCCAGTCTATGTCTTTTGGTTGGAGCATTTCATCCATTTACATTTAAGGTAGTTATCGATATGTATGTTCCTATTACCATTTTCTTAATTGTTTTGGGTTTGTTATTGTAGGTCTTTTCCTTCTCTTGTGTTTCCTGCCTAGAGAAGTTGCTTTAGTATTTGTTGTAAAGCTGGTTTGTTGGTGCTGAATTCCCTTAGCTTCTGCTTGTCTGTAAAGGTTTTAATTTCTCTGTCAAATCTGAATGAGATCCTTGCTGGGTCCAGTAATCTTGGTTGTAGCTTTTTCCCTTTCATCACTTTAAATATGTCCTGCCACTCCCTTCTGGCTTGCAGTTTCTGCTGAAAGATCAGCTGTCAACCTTATGGGGATTCCACTGTATGTTATTTGTTGTTTTTCCCTTGCTACTTTTAATAGTTTTTCTTTCTATTTAATTTTTGATAGTTTGATTAATATGTGCCTTGGCGTGTTTGTCCTTGGATTTATCCTGTGTGGGACTCTCTACGCTTCCTGGGTTTGACTATTTCCTTTCCCATATTAGTGAAGTTTTCAACTATAATCTCTTCAAATATTTTCTCAGTCCCTTTCTTTTTCTCTTCTTCTTCTGGGACCCCTATAATTCGAATGTTGGTGTGTTTTACGTTGCCCCAGAGGTCTCTAAGACTGTCCTCATTTCTTTTCATTCTTTTTTCTTTATTCTGCTCTGTGGTAGTTATTTCCACTATTTTATCTTCCAGGTCACTT
>NC_041224.1:88077888-88080902 GCF_002837175.3 Physeter macrocephalus
TTAAACGTTTCTTGCATTTTCTCCATTCTATTTCCAAGATTTTGGATCATCTTTACTATCATTACTCTGAATTCTTTTCAGGTAGACTGCCTATTTCCTCTTCATTTGTTTGGTCTGGTGGTTTTTTACCTTTCTCCTTCATCTGCTGTGTGTTTCTTTCTTCTCATTTTGCTTAACTTACTGTGTTTGGGGTCTCCTTTTCGCAGGCTGCACGTTCGCAGTTCCCGTGTTTTTGATGTCTGCCCCCAGTGGCTAAGGTTGGTTCAGTGGGTCGTGTAGGTTTCCTGTTGGAGGAGACTGGTGCCTGTGTTGTGGTGGATGAGGTTGGGTATTGTCTTTCTGGTGGGCAGGACCACGTTCGGTGGTGTGTTTTGGGATGTGTGTGACCTTATTATGATTTTAGGCAGCCTCTCTGCTAATGGGTGGGGTTGTGTTCCTGTCTTGCTAGTTGTTTGGCATAGGGTGTCCAGCACCGTAGCTTGCTGGTCGTTGAGTGGAGCTGGGTCTTAGCGTTGAGATGGAGATCTCTGGGAGAGTTTTCATCGTTTGATATTAGGTGGACCCCGGAGGTCTCTGGTGGACCAATGTCCTGTACTTGGCTCTCCTACCTCAGAGGCACAGGCCTGACACCCGGCTGGAGAATCAAGACCCTATCAGCCACACGGCTCAGAAGAAAAGGGAGAAAAAGAGAAAGAAACAAATAACAAAAATAAAATAAAGTTATTAAAATAAAAATTTTAAAAATTATTAAAAATTTTTTAAAAATTAAAAATAATAAAAAAGAAAAGACAGAAAGAAAGAAGAGAGCAACCAAGCCAAAAAACAAATACACCAATGATAACAAGCACTAAAAAGTATACTAAAAAAAAAAAAAGGACAGAGAGAATCCTAGGACAAATGGTAAAAGCAAAGCTATACAGACAAAATCACAGAAAGAAGCATACACATACATACTCACAAAAAGAGAAAAAGTAAAAAAAATATATATATCTTTTGGGAAGTCTGAGGACTTCTGCCAGCATTCAGTAGGTGTTCTGTAGGAGTTGTTTCACGTGTAGATGTATTTCTGATGTATTTGTAGGGAGGAAGGTGATCTCCATGTCTTATTCCTCCTCCATCTTGAAGTTCTCCACAGTCTTTTATACCTTGATCATTTGGCTATACCTCTCTGACCATCCCCAGATGTTATTAATTTTATTTTCTGAGAGACTAACAGTCTAAACTTGATGTGGTTTTCAAAAATCCATAGTTCTGTAGACAGGGGATTATCCTGCTACTTCCCCTTATTATCTCTGGTTTTATCTAACATTGGGGCTACAACATATTCAAGTAACATTTTAACAGAATAATCCACACTGATTCCTCAATGCTTTTCTTGGGTAGTAACTGGTAATAAAAGTTTGTTCCCCACTATCCCACCTATGTTTGCTAATTCTCATTATCTTACAATATTTTCCTGAAGTTTATTGTTATGAACTTGGCATTTTTCTACCCAAGAGAGCTAAGTACTGTATCTTTCATAAAAGTGACATTTGACTACTACTCTGCAAATGATTTATAAAAATCTCAAACAACATCAGTATCAGAACCGATTGCCAATTGAAGGATTCCAGAATTAACAACTTTTTAGGCAGAAAATACCCATTTTCCCCCCACTCTTTACCTTCTGTAATAACCACAATTATAAGATACATGATTTTATAACTTATTCTTCAGGTACATAGTATAAGCACTTGCTATGTCCTGTCTCGTAACTGATTTACTTTTCCATGATATAAAAGACGGTTTAGGCTCATGAAATTTCAATTTCACTTTAGAAAACTTTTGAAAAATAGTTTTGGGAGGAGAGGGGAAGAGCCTGACAGTTTAACCCCATTTATAATGATGATTCCATGATCAAAAATGTACTTGGCAAATGAATATACTAGCTTGGGGAGTTTCAGGTCTATTATATTTGCATCAGCCACTTAACTTATTTTAAGAAAGAAGAAAGGCAGTGCCAGAAATTAGGCTCCTTGTCCTACCCCCTCTTGCCTACCCTAGCCTTGAATTGCAATAATAAGAGCAACTGATGGGGAATTCCCTGGTGGTCCAATGGTTAGGGCTCTGCGCTTTCACTGCAGGGGGCATGAGTTTGATCCCTGGTCAGGGAACTAAGATCCCGCATGCCACACAGCACAGCCGAAAAAAACAAGAAAAAAAAAAAAAAAAAAAGCGCAACTGATGGCCCCCAGACGTTTGAAACTATGGAAATATGACAACTGGACCATGTCTCCCACTCTGGAACTCCAGATTTTCACTCCATGCCTTGGATGTCATAAGGCCTCTATATGCACTATAGTCAGAGGTTGGCCAACTGTAATTCAAAACTTTATTTCTCCCCACATATTCTATCAATATATGAGGAGTTATGTGGGAAGGAAACTGATTACCCTTTGAAAGAAAATTGTATTTTCTAGGCCTTTAGGTATCATTGTGCTAAATAATGTCAAAAACCTTAAAAGAGTAAATACTTCTGCAAAAAAAATAACATCAAGCCTATTATTAGTGTTTACACTTTTTGGTTTCATTGTAGGATCAACCATTTAGTTGTACTCATATGCCTAGCGCAGAACCTAAAAAATAATAAGTGCTCTACAAAATCATTAAATAATGAATAGGAGAAAAAAAAGACCTTTCAGCATTGAACTTTTCAGTATTAACATTCTGAATTCCTATACAGATAATATTCAATGGTCTCCCTTTATTCATATATATATATATATATATATATATCTCCCATCCACCATCAAATATCTCAGTGGTCTCCTCTTTACTAAAATAATGACAGAAGTCTTTCCCTGACAGCCTTTCCCTGACAGTAAAGTTATTCTTTTCTTTCTAGGCTGTTCCTAAATTCACTGATCAGATATTTCGTTGGAGGAAGGATTTTTTTTTTTTTTTTTTTTTTTTGCGGTACGCGGGCCTCTCACTGCTGTGGCCTCTCCTGTTGTGGAGCACAGGCTCTGGACGCG
>NC_041224.1:88081095-88121424 GCF_002837175.3 Physeter macrocephalus
CGCGCAGGCTCAGTGGCCATGGCTCACAGGCCTAGCCGCTCCGCGGCATGTGGGATCTTCCCAGACCGGGGCACGAACCCGTGTCGCATGCAGCGGCAGGCGGACTCTCAACCACTGCGCCACCAGGGAAGCCCAGAGGAAGCATTTTAACACACTTAAGCTATACAAGATTGTTCAGAATAAAATGAAACTCACTAGTTCACAGTAACCAGAGTTTTCTTCTGAAACTCTTCTGCAAATATGCTCACGCTGATATCTGTCAGCCCTTTAGCACAGTGACCAACATGATAATTCCACCTTCAAGTTTTTTTTTAAATTCCAGGATGGCTGCCATATCTTAGGCACTTATGTACATGAAACCAATGGCTTTGGGCACACCTCTAGGCTAACTTTTTTTTCCTGTTTACCCCAAACAAGGTCAGGGTGAACAAGTCACAGCAGACTTAACGAGAGATAATGAATCTCCTCAGTTATTTACTTACATGACTATAATATAATTTGCATTAAAAAGTGATGTCCCTACAATCTAGTCTATTATAAATCCATGAAAAATTACCTTTTCCCTGAGAAAGCTTTTCCTCCTGCCGTTGGTGGTGAGGTTTGTAAGGTGCTGCCCCCTGACTTAGTTCTTCAGCCACAAAACCATCCAGAAAAGATAAGGAAGCATCTACCTATATTAAAGTAAAGCAAAAATTAGGGATTAAAAAAACTTACCCTAAACAGTAGACTGTACATTCACAGAAGTGATTTCAGCCCATTTTTCCTAAAAATAATTTTTAAGTGAAAAACAGAACTTCAACTCTAAAATTGCTACTCAACTCTCTGTCTTTCTGAAACATCTATAATCAAAACACTCAGCTAAGAATCTAACAATGTAAGTCATGTGCACTTATTATTCATTTCACTGCACTGCAGAATACATTTTTGAGCATCCAATGTGTTAAGGCATCATGTTAGATGATATAACTGAGATAAAGGAAGACACAAGTCCTGCCTCATGAGACTTGTAACCTACCAGAGGAGAAGACACATACACTATGAGCTATAGTGTCTACATTAGTTTCCTCCTGCTGGGGGCTAAAAACAAAGCTCCCAGCAAAGGCTAGTTCCTTCTGGAGGCTCCAGCGGAGAATAGGTTTCTTGTCTCTTCCAGCTCCTAGAGGCTGCCAGCATTGCTCAGCTTGTGGCTATATCACTCCAATCTCTGCTTCTATTGTTACTTGGCCTTCTCCTCTCTGACCTCTTTCCTCACTTTTATAAGGACCCTTGTGATTACATCATGCCTACTCAGATAATCCAAGATAATCTTCCCATTACAAAATCCTTAACTTCATCAAACCTACAAAGTCCTTTTACCATATAAAGCAACTTATGCACAGGTTCCAGGGATTAAGATGTGAATATCTTGGGGAGGCCCATCATCCAGCCTCCCACAGTGCCTTTGATTTAACTATCCTATTCCTTTCTACCTAAAAATGCTTTGTTACAAACCTGTGCAAAATTACTTAATTTCAATAAAGTACAAGAATAGAAAGGTACAAGAGAATGCTTAAGTGAAAAGAAATAAAGAGATGAAGAAAGAGTAAGGGGAAAAGGAGAAAAGAAAAAGTGAGGGGAGAAATAAAAATGAGATACACAAGAGGATATAGCAGTAACAACCTCAGAAACCACAGATTTGCCTCTCCTAATTTAGCCAAGTGTATACAAACAGCTCAGATAATTTAGAACAGCAGGTAATTCTCAAAAAATTTAAGTGGCATGTCACACTGTGCATTTGGTAAAGTTTAGTTTTGATAAGATTTTTTTTTGAGTTTTTTTTTCCATGTGGACCACTTCTAAAGTCTTTATTGAATTTGTTACAATATTGCTTCTGTTTCATGTTATAGTTTTTTGGCCACCAGACATGTGGGATCTTAGCTCCCCAACCAGGGATTGAACCCACACCCCTTGCATTAGAAGGCAAAGTCCTAACCACTGGACCACCAGGGAAGTCCCTTGATAAGATTCTTAAGAGATGAAGCCATGTCATCATCATTATCTTTTATTGGAAGAAAGGGAAGTAGAGTAACTAACTAGTTTAATACTATGTATAGCATATTTATTCATATAGTCTCTGGAATGCCTACCAAATGTTAAACCAAGGCCTCTGCCCATGAGGAGCTAATGAAAAAAATTAATGAACAAAGGTTCAAAATGAATACAAGTCATGAACATTTGAGTCATAATTAGTGGGAATACTGCCCATCCTCCCCTCTTCTTCAACTATATGACATCTAATATAAAAATCTGAACAAATCTGACTTCCTTTTGGAAGTTTTCAGATTTACACCAATCTGAGAGAGAACTCAGAGGTGAGCAGTAACTAAGTGCTTTGGATTAAAAGCAGCACTGGCTGAAAGTAGGTGGGAGAAGAAAAGGCGGGTGATCAGGTTCCAATGTAGTAAAGATTTAGATAGTAGATGGACAAAATAAAATGGAGAACTGTTTTTTTCTTACATTCTCAAAGAAAAGAGAGCAATAATAAAATGACAGAGAAGTTCAAAGGAGATAAAATTTTTAAGTTCTCAAATTATTATATGTTAAAAGAGACTGTCATAGACTATAAACCCCTTCACTGCAGTTCTCCAGAACAGATTAGTCTTCCTGACTACTCACTACTGAGTAGAAGCTCTCAAATGCTCTCTCACACTAATGTGAGAAAAATGCCAACCTTCATCTAAAGTGCTACAGAAATTACATTTTGGCATATTCCAGATATATCACAAATGCAAGAATTATTCTGTTTAAAGACAATGCAATTTCGTAAAAGATGGAATGCAGATATCTTACCACCATGTCTTCACAACTCTTATCAACTGGAAGCAAACCCTTCATAAATTTCACATTCTCATGCAAATGTTTTAATTCAAATGCATGCTGTCTCAAACAAGTATCCAAAGATGTCGTAAATTCCTGGATTAATCTCTCAACTATATTAGAAGAGTGTGCTTGAGGTGTCAACTTGGTCACAGCAGCAATTATCCAGGCTTTTGTTTCTGAAGAAATGGAGTCACTCCTAAGTAACTTGTAGAGCTTGGTTATAACTTCCTCTGGTGTTTCCTTATCTAAGAGGTAGGAATACTCCCCTAAAACCTAAAACAAAGAAATGTATATATGCAAATATCAAGTTATATAACAACTATACTCAGAAATCTAAACAAAGTGCCTACTGCCGGAGTGAATTTAATTTATACTAAACATATTCTCATGGTGAAGGAATTATTAAAGATACAATTGTATATTTTAGGTTCAAAATTACACCAAGAATTGGAAGTGAGTACAAAAAGGTTTTCCACATCTTTATCGTTAACAATATATAAAGTAGCGTACCATTCATTACAAGTTAGCTTTCTTCTGAACTTCCAGGTTTGGATGTTGGTTTTTAAAAGCACTTTCACATTCAGTTACTATTTTTTCCAATAAGCATTTAAACAAGTGGTTCTCACATACTAGTATGCATAAGAGCCACCTGAGGTGTTTCATAGAAATACACATTTCTATACTCTCCTCCCAGATAATCTGATTTAGTATGTCTGTGGTGGGGATCTACAATACACATTCTGAAAAAGCATCAGCTGATTCTGATGTAGATGATCCACAGAAGAGACTCTGACGAACACTGATCTATTTTACACATACTCTTTCCTACATCTTATTTATTCAGGTGATATATAATCCTATCGGTCTAAGAATCGTTAATAAACTGATAATTCATGGAGTGTGAGATCTTTCCAAAGTAGTATTTATGAAGTATATTCATGTATAATACTGGGACAAGCAAGAAAAAACAGTAAGGTGAGGTGATAGGCAAGGGAAGATTTATGGCTAGTAACAAGAAGAGGAAAAAAAAAGAAATAGAACTACATAAATTCAATCCTTAAATAGTAAGATAACTTTTTGCTGGTTTAATAAAAGATGGAAGGAAGCTCTAGAAGAACAGGTAACCTAAATCCCAGTTCAAAAACCAATGGACTTGAGCTTCCCTGGTTGCACAGTGGTTAAGAATCAGCCTGCCAGACGTAGAGAGTGGACTTGAGGACATGGGGAGGGGGAAGGGTAAGCTGGGACGAAGTGAGAGAGTGGCATGGACATATATACACTACCAAATGTAATATAGATAGCTAGTGGGAAGCAGCCGCATAGCACAGGGAGATCAGCTTGGTGCTTTGTGACCACCTAGAGGGGTGGGATAGGGAGGGTGGGAGGGAGACGCAAGATGGAGGAGATATGGGGATATATGTATATGTATAGCTGATTCACTTTGTTATAAAGCAGAAACTAACACATCATTGTAAAGCAATTATACTCCAATAAAGATGGTAGAGAAAAAAGGCAGATCACTAAGAACCTTGAGACCTAAGGAACAATACAGTGGGTTATCTGTTGCCTCATATACCTCAGACTGGGTACTTGAGAGCCAGCAACCTAGAAATGCCAGTGGGAAAGGACAAAAAAGCCCCAAGAAAAGCCTTCCCTCTAGCCAAAGGGCCAGGAAGACAGAAAACTTTCAGAAAATCATCCTTCTACTCCAGCCAAGCACCAAAGAGAAAAAACTGTAGCCCCACCCATACCAGCAAAGGTGGAGTGAAGAGTCAAGACTTCAACCCCTACCAGGTTGTAAAAAGCATCCCAACTCCCCAACAAGGGTGGTAACAGAGAGACTGAGTGAAAACCAGGAACTTCATCCCCACCAAGCTGTAGAAAGGCCCACTCTTCTGCAGTGTCTGTGAAGACTACATAGGAAGCCTATACTTCACCTCCACCCAAGTTTAAAGAGGTAGCCCTCCCCCTCTCTGCTGGAGTGGTGTCAGGGGAAGCCTAGCAGAGACTCAGGCTCAGTGGAGGCCACATAGTTAGAGATATCTACACCCCATCTCAACACCATCACTGAAAGAATTAATTCACATCTACAGAACACACCACCCAACAATAAGCAGAATACCCACTCTTTTCAAGCACCCACAGAACATATAAGACAGATCATATCTTAGGCCATAAAATAAACCTCAACAAACTTAAAAGAACTGAAATTATAGAGTACTTTCTCTGACAACAATGGAATCAAACTAGAAATCAGTAACAGGAAAGATAACAGGAAATTTTCAAAACACTTAAAAACTAAACAACACCCTTGCACACAATCTTTCTAGAAAACAGAAGAGGAAAGAACACTCCCAAGCATTTTATGAAGCCAGTATTACCTTGATACCAAAATCAAACAGAGTAGAAAAAAACAAGAAAACTACAGACCACTATCCCTCATGCACAGAGATGCAAAAATTATTAACATGGTCTCAAGAAATCCACAAAAAACAATTCTAGATTAATAAGTGAGTTCAGCAAGATTGCAGGGTATAAGAACAAAATACAGAAATAAACCTATACACTAATGTCCACTAATCTAAGAAAAAAAGGAAGCAAGAGTATAGGACAGAGAAAAAACAGTCTTTTCAATAAGTGGTGCTGGGAAAACTGGACAGCTACATGTAAAACAATGAGATTAGAACAGTTCCTCACAACATATACAAAAATAAACTCAAAATGGATTAACAACCTAAATGTAAGACCTGAGACATACAACTCCTAGAAAAGAACACTCTTTGACATAAATTGTAGCAATATTTTCTTGGATCTGTCTCCTAAGGCAAAAATAAACAAATGGGATGCAATTAAACTTAAAAGCTTTTTGCACAGTAAAGGAAACCATCAACAAAATGAAAGATAACCCTCATAATGCGAGAAAATATTTGTAAATAATGCAACCAACAAGGGCTTAATTTCCAAAATATACAAACAGCTCATAGGACTCAATATCAAAAGAACAAACAGCCCAATGAAAAAAATGGGCAGAAGACCTGAACAGACATTTTTCCAAAGAAGACGTACAGATGGCTAACAGGCACATGAAAAGATGCTCAACATCACTAATTATTAGAGAAAAGCAAATCAAAACCACAATGAGATACCACCTCACACCTGTGAGAATGACTATGATCAAAAAGTCTACAAATAACAAATGCTGGAGAGGGTGTGGAGACAAGGGAACCTTCCTATATGGTTGGTGGGAATTTAAATTGGTGTAGCCACTATGGAAGACAGTACGGAGGTTTCTTAAAAAAATAAAAAATAGTGTTGCCATATGATCCAGCAATCTCACTCCTGAGCATATACCTGGAGAAAACTATAATTTGAAAAGATACATGCCTCTAGTGATCATAGCAGCATTATTTACAACAGCCAAGACAAAGAAACAACCTAAAATGCCCATCAACATATTGAATGGATAAAGAAGATGTGGTATATATACACAATAGAATACTACTCACCCATAAAAAAGAATGAAATAATGTCATTTGCAGCAACATGGGTGGACCTAGAGATTGTCATACTAAGTGAAGTCAGTCAAAGAGAAAGACAAACACCATATGATATCACTTATATGTGGAATCTAAAGTATGACACAAATGAACTTATCTACAAAAGAGAAACAGACTCACAGACAGAAAACAAACTTATGGTTACCAAAGGAGAAAGGGGTTGGGGGAGGGATAAATTAGGAATTTATCCTAATTTGTATCTGCTAATTTGTATCCACTTTGTATCTGCGAAGGGATTAGCAGATACAAACTACTATATATAAAATAGATAAACAACAATGTCCTACTGCATAGCACAGGGAACTATATTCAAAATCCTGTACTATACCATAATGGAAAAGAATATGAAAAAGAGCATGTACATATATAATTGAATCACTTTTCTGTACACCAGAAACTAACACATGCTGTAAATCAACTATACTTCAATAAAATAAAATAAAATGAAAAGAAGAAGAAAACAAACTAGTGATTACCAGTGGAGAGAGGGAAGGGGAAGGTGCAATTTAGGGGTAAGGGATTAAGAGACACAAATTACTATGTATAAAATAGATAAGCAACAAGGATATACTGTATAGTACAGGAAATTATACCCATTATCTTGTAATAATCAATAATGGAATATAATCAGCAAAAATAATGAATCACCATGCTGTACACCTGAAACTAGTATAATATTGTAAATCAGTTATACTTCAATTAAAAAAAAAGATTTTGAAGTTTCTCCTGAATTTGTATCACTTTGCACCATCATAAAGTTGAAAAATCATAAGCTTAACCATCTTAAATCAGGGACCATCTGTACCTAAGTATAAATCTAACAAAACAGGTACAGGATTTGTATGCTGTAGAAAAAGAAACACTCTAAATGTATGAATATATCATGTTCATGGAGGAAAATACAAATGGCCACCAAATACAACAATCAATTTAGGCAAGGATTATCAATGCTAAAACCACTGATGAAAGATAGTTGAAGAACAGATGTTCACAAAGTCTCACAGATTAGTTCTAAATTAGTAAGGAGAAACAGCACCTTTATAATGGCGAGAACCCTTACAAAGGTCACCATCTTAACCAAACAAAGAAATTTACTATCACCAATAATTGGAGCAACTAACATTATATGCATTCTGATACAATGCAGTGAGAAATACATATTGACAATGTAGTATTCTTGCTAAAAATGTTTAACTGAACCAGAAATAGTCCAATTCAGAATGCTGGACATTCTGCAAGTCAACAGTATTCATCCAAAAAAATCAATGTCATGAAAACAAAAAGAAACTGAGCATCACTGTAAAATAAAAGAGGCTAAAAGACAAAACTAAATGCAATTTGTGAATCTTAACCTGATATGGGATTGGGAGGAGTAGAAAAATAGTCATAAGAGACATTTTTTGGACAACTGGATAAGTCTGAATATGGACTGTATATTGGGTGATATTAATGAATTAAGGTCACATTTCTTAGGTGCAATAATGGTTTTATGGTTATCTAGAACGTCACTCTTGGGAGATTCACCCTGAATTTTTCATAGGGTAAGTGTCATGAGGTCTGCAACTCATTTTTTTTTTTTTTTTTTGCGGTACGTGGGCCTCTCACTGTTGTGACCTCTCCCCCGTTGCGGAGCACAGGCTCCGGACGCGCAGGCTCAGCGGCCATGGCTCACGGGCCTAGCCGCTCCGG
Source organism: Physeter macrocephalus (assembly GCF_002837175.3). NCBI lineage: Eukaryota > Metazoa > Chordata > Mammalia > Artiodactyla > Physeteridae > Physeter > Physeter macrocephalus. The sequence goes on from NC_041224.1 coordinate 88,089,201, forward strand.
CATGTGGGATCTTCCCGGACAGCGGCATGAACCCGTGTCCCCTGCATCAGCAGGTGGACTCACAACCACTGCGCCACCAGGGAAGCCCTGCAACTCAATTTTAAATGCCTCAACAAAACAAACTGTACACAGGCAGACCTAGCTATAGATGGAGATGTATTGGGTTGGCCAAAAAGTTCGTTCGGGTTTTTCCACAGGATCTTAGGAAACCAAATAGATACAGTAAAGCAAAAGTGGTTAAAAATATTAACTGGGAATCTAGGTGAAAAGTATAGGGGTATTTATTATGCCATTTTTTCAACTTTCCTGTAGATTAGAAAATAATTCTTTAATAAAATTCTGGGTAAAATTATGGTTAACATGCTAACATTTGGCAAAACCATAAAATATTAAAGTGTGAATATCCTATGACCCAGAGCTGCACTTCTCCAAATCTCCCCCTAAAGAAATGCTCACTCATATGCACAAGAAAGAATATACAAAGGTGACAGGATGTATACGATTATGTAGGTTTATATAACATAAAACCGTGACCTTGTTTTGCAGAGATGATCTCCTTTCTGGCTTTGATGAAGCAAGCAGCCATGTTGGGAGGCACACCTGGCAAGAAACTGAGGGCAGCTCGTGGAGCTAAGGGCAGGCAACAGTCAACAGTCTGAACCTCAAACCCTCAGTCTTACAGCTGCAAGAAACTGATTTCTGCCAACAATCACATGTGAGCTTGGAAGCAGATCCTTTACTAATCAAGCTTCAGATGAAACAGCAGCCCCAAGTGACATGTTGATTGCAACCCTGAAAGACCTTAAGCAGAGAACCCATGCCTGGACTCCTAACCCACAGAAACTGTGAGATAACAAATGTATGTTGTTTTAAGTTTGTGGTAACATTATCATGCAGCAATAGAAAGCTAACAAAGCACAGATACATGAGTATTCACATATTCAAAAATAGATTCACATAGAAAACACAACAAATGCATTGTAGACACAGACAGGCATCTAAATAAATACCCATATTTAAAAGACTAGTCAAGTGAGATGGGAGAGAGAATGAATAGATAAGTAAATAGTTAAGTGATAGAAGGTAGTCACTGGGAAAGAAAATTGACAGCTGAAGGAGTTAACTGAGTAGAACTGAATGATTTCTGAAGAAATCTATTATTAGTATTTGACTTTATAAAAAAATAATATTATAAACATTTATGATTCAATGTACTTTGCTCACCCAACTCATAACTTGAAGAAATCTCTGTGGGTAGAACACATTTTCCACATCTAGTAAAGTGAAATAAGACTGAACTGCATAGAGCCTTAATTGTTGATTTTCTGTTTCATCATCAAAACCTACAAAGAAATTAATATACAATTTTAATTTCTACTAAATTCTCTAAGGACTCTGTAATAAAAACATTTAATTTAAAAATCTTTGCAGAATGCAATAGCTTACTAACCTTCTGCTAGAAGTCTCAGAAAGTTATTGGGGATATCAGGATGCATAACATCTCCTCCCACTGAAAATACAGCATTCATTGTCTGAATAAACCATGCATTATCAGGAGCATATGTGTCCACAGTGTTAAGAACAAGTACACTTCCAAATATCACTTATTAAAATTATCCTTTCTGTATAAATCTTAAAAAAAAAATAACCCTCAATTCATCCTAGTTTGGCATTTATACCTTTAACTTCTGCCAGTAAATTGTTCTATACTCCAGTTTTATGTAAAATAAGGTGCTCAGTAAAAGCTTATTGAATAAACTTAATAAACCAGTTCATGTTGCTTTATCTAGCACCATATATTGCACATAACAGATGTCCAATAAATAACTGTGAAATAATTGAAAGAAATGTTTCAGCTAACTATGGACAAAAACATAATGGAAAATGATATGCACTTCAGAAGCTAAATGTTGTGACATGTCTATCTGAACAAGTTGTTGACCCTCTTTTCTAATCTGTTCCTCTTCAGTTCTAAAATTCTATCATTCTGCTGGCCAGAGATATAGCACTAGTTAGGACAAAACTATACTTAAGCAATTTCCAAGATACTTTGATCAGCATTATTCATTCATTCAATCTTAGATTTAAACAACAGACATCTTAAAAAGAATGACAAGTAACCTTGTGACCTGCAAAGTTCCTTTGACTTCTAAAAAACAAATGTGAAGAAAATTAACATGTGAATGGAGCTGCCAACTACTTTACTGGGACAATTTCCAGTATAAACAGTAGTGTAAAGGATAAATTTTAGCATCCTGATCCCCTCAACAAGCCGCTGAAAGCAACAAGAACTTTTACTCAGGAAAGAAACTGAGTAGGAAGTAAAGTCAAAGACAAGGAGGGACTCTAAGAGGAATCAGACAGAGATTCCTGTATCCTCCTGATAATACTGACCAATGGAATAGAATAAAAAGAACCAGGAAAAAAGTCATCCCCTAGGAAGCCTACACAAATTCTTGCTTTTGACAACAAGAGAGGCTTGAATATCAGGAATGGAAGTTACTGCTGGGCCTCTGAACTCAACCTGCAAGTGACCATGTCTAGACCAATTATTTTAAAGTCACTGTGTAACTAAAGGTATTTTATGACTCATGGTCCAAGCAAAGGATATTTCTCAGCCAGCTCAGCTATTTTGCCAACCAAATTGACAATAATATATTCTTCTTTGCTCTGATGTAAATATTCAAGCATTTTCTGGACAATCACTGTTATATTCTGTGCATTAGTAATTCTGTAAAGAAGTTCCAGAGTCTATTTAAGAAAGAAAAATAAAAATAGTATTATAAAACTATGCATGATAATAAATAAATACTGTAACATATAGGTTTATAACAGTTGATTCTTCCACTTTTATGTAGCTCTACTGGGCAGTTAATAGGTGCTCAAGAAATGCACATTTTAACTGAACAGAACTTAAGAAAGGTACGACTATTGTCAAAAAAAAATTATAATCAATTCCAAAGTTTAAAAGCCTTCTATTGATACAGATAATAATCATCTGACATCTCTACATGACAGGCCATGTAAAGACTAAAAAGTTAAAAGGTTAATAATCTATTTTCTAAAAATGTAACAGCTTCTTAAACCTACATTACTTATGCCTGTGTGCTATGCATGAGCGCGTGTGTGTGTATACATGCATACATATATAAAAATCCAGTATTGCAAAATGCTTTTTCCACACTACCCGAACAACAGAAAACCACACTTGAATGGATTCGTCAGCTAAGGGCAAACGGTCTCTAATGGATGGATAAGGTAGTACAAGCACTTCAAAGCCCAGCAAGGCCTACGTTCAGAATCTGGGGCATCAAGGAAGAACCATCTTACAGCTTTCTCAGTGATGAGGCATATACCTCTTGCTACCTGAAGTAAGATGAAGGAAGAGCAGTACCAGAGTAAGCTCCCATTTGGCTGGCTTTCTGAGGCCCTACATCAGGGTCCTAAAAATATCATAGCTCCCAGAAATCAGTATCAGACAAAGGGCAATAATGAGAAAGCATCATTTACCGGCATTTCAGGAGCAACACTATTAGCTGCAGGAGAATTTCCACATATCCTTCTCATCAAACTTGTTCATCTATCTTTAGGGTTCTTTCTAATTTTTCAGTCCTTATACCCAGGACTTCAAGTACAAAGGACAACAGATTTTGAATTTTTTTTAAACTGTTCCAGTTAATCCTTAACACCATTTAAAATCTATAAATACATAGGTTCCCCATGTATTTATAGCTTTCAACCTATGAAGCTGCTTCAGACATGCTTCCTGTAGACTCTATATGTCACGTATTTTAAGATAATCTACACCAAATTTACTTCCTACTCTAAGACCATGAAATTTAGCATTTCCAGGACTGAATGGGGACTGGTATTATGAACTGCATGGCTAGAGGTCTTTTCTGTTAACTCCTTCTTGCCTTCTTTTTCCCTGCTATGAAAGAAAAGTAATAAAATCAGGTAAAAGGGAATCCCAGCCCCAAGCAACAGGTCACTCCACAACCCAGGACCAAAGTTCTTGCCATATAATTACTGATGGAGGTTAGAAGTGACAGTGGCATCGAGGAGACAGTACTGCAGTGCCTTCTTGGGGCACAACTGGTACTCAGTACCCTTCCCCAAAAATTCAAGCTACTTTTCTCACTACAGATCAGACTTCATAATTTTAGAAGTTGTCTAGTTTCCCTTTGACCCTCATTTTTAAATGAGATCCCAATAAATAAATACAGCAATAAGAAAACTGTATCTAAGTCAACCATGTTCAATTTAGTACTTAACCACACAAAGAAAATGCATGCTCTATGTCTGTTCAAAGTGGAAGAGCAATATAATTATTTGTTACTGTCCCTTGGCATCTTCTCATTTTTCTACAATGTCCACACATAGAAATTAGTACATCTGTAAACTATCCTTTACACTACATGTTAAACTTCATTCAAGGCAGGTAACAATTTTCAGAAGATTAAAAATATGAATGCAAAAAACATGTATGTATATATATGTAGATGGCAATTTCTTGAAAATATTATTTCAAAAATAGTACTAAAATTCAAAATTCATAATCTTTTAAAAATTATAGTTGTTTAATGTAATAGTGTTCTCTCAATAAACTTTTAATTCACTGCTTTTAAGTAATTTAGATGTTTAGTAGATTCTTTTTATCTTTATTATTTTTAAAATCAGAAATAAAACTATCTACTCTTCTTACCTAGGTCCCATATACCTTTTTTTTTTTTTTCAGTACGCGGGCCTCTCACCGTTGTGGCCCCTCCTGTCGCGGAGCACAGGCTCCGGACGCGCAGGCTCAGCGGCCATGGCTCACGGGCCCAGCCGCTCCGCGGCACGTGGGATCCTCCCGGACCGGGGCACGAACCCGCGTCCCCTGCATCGGCAGGCGGGCTCTCAACCACTGCGCCACCAGGGAAGCCCCCATATACCATTTTAAATGAAGGTATAAAGTGATTCTCTACATGAAAATTAACAGATATATCTACATGGACACCCAAGTAGATACTGAAGCAATTTTATAAAAGGAAAAAGTTGAAAAAATTAAGTAAATTTACAACTTTCCTTCCAAAAAGTTCACAACATTTTAGGGATATCTTTATTAATTCTTTCAACATTCCTACATATTCAATAGGGACTGCATTAGCCTAGTTTGTAGATGTTAATAATGGAAAAAATTAATCATCATAAATTACTTCTTAAAATTGTACTAATAGGAAGACCTGGGAATAGAATTCAGGTCTCCAATTGATACAATTCTTGGACCAAAAAGATATTAATGAATCTTATACAGGTAACTGGACCTAACTCCTCCAACTCATAATTGCTCCGGACGCGCAGGCTCAGCGGCCATGGCTCACGGGCCCAGCCGCTCCGCGGCATGTGGGATCCTCCCAGACCGGGGCGCAAACCCGGTTCCCCTGCATCGGTAGGCGGACGCGCAACCACTGCGCCACCAGGGAAGCCCCTTTTTTATCATTTTTTTTAAGAGTGTTCTTGTCTTGACAGCTTTTGTTCCATTTTATAGTTTACTTATTTTTAAAACTTATTTATTTATTTTAATTTTTGGCTGTGTTGGGTCTTTGTTGCTGCGTGCGGGCTTTCTCTACTTGCGGCGAGCGGGGGCTACTCTGTTGCGGTGCGCAGGCTTCTCATTGCGGTGGCTTCTCCTGTTGTGGAGCATGGGCTCTAGGCGCATGGGCTTCAGTAGCTGCAGCACGTGGGCTCAGTAGTTGTGGCTTGTGGGCTCTAGAGCACAGGTTCAGTAGTTGTGATGCACAGGCTTAGATGCTTCGCAGCATGTAGGATCTTCCCGGAACAGGGCTTCCCTGCATTGGCAGGTGGATTCTTAACCACTGCGCCACCAGGGAAGCCCCAACTCAAAATTTAAAACCATTCTTGTCGCAGACATAGAGGATGGACTTGAGGACACGGCGAGGGGGAAGGGTAAGCTGAGACGAAGTGATAGAGTGGCATGGACTTACATATACTACCAAATGTAAAATAAATAGCTAGTGGGAAGCAGCTGCATAGCACAGGGAGACCAGCTCAGTGCTTTCTGACCACCTAGAGGAGTGGGATAGGGAGGGTGGGAGGGAGATGCAAGAGGCAGGAGATATGGGGATATATGTATATGTATAGCTGATTCACTTTGTTATAAAGCAGAAACTAACACACCATTGTAAAGCAATTATACTCCAATAAAGATGTTTTAAAAAAATAAATAAAACCATTCTTGTAATTACTGACACAAGTGCTTTTTAGAAAAGTTCCTTAAACTTCAATAGAAAGGATAAAATGCACTCCAAAGTTAAAATACACACGTGTGCACATACACACTGCCCACCATTTTAATCTCTCTCCATAATACCAACAAAAAGTTTAAAAATTTTAACACTTCACATACATTACTCAAAATACCAGTTTACCTCTCTTTTAATAATGGGATCAGGATGGTCTAAGCATTCAATTATTGTCATCTGGTGTTGAAGAGCCAGAGTGGGATCCTGTTGGATAACATAGGTAAGAGCCTTCAATCCTAGAACCAAAGATTACATTATAGAAAGTGACATAAAACAAATACCCAGCAAATTTCAAAAACTCTCTTGGTAATTTCCATCAAAAGAACCAATCATCTTACCTAAATATTTGAGATTTATTTTAGGTGACAAAACAAATCTTCCAATGCACTTGGCAGCCTTCTCAAGTAATTCCGATTTAGGATAAACCGAATAGACTGTATGTACACATTCAAACAGAATAGCTACAGAAATAAAATATTATAATGTCAGGGATCATATTAAGGCATAATAAAAGAATACATCTGTGTAGAACTCCTAACAAAACAAACTAACTGGAAGGTCAGTTTTAGTAAAAAATCTTACTTATGGAAATTTTTCAAAGATAAGAACTTTACTGTTTTCAGGCTTTATACAGTTGTTAGGATTATGTTACCACAGTACAATTTAAAGAGAATGATATACATTAATAGATAAGAATGATATATTCAGTCATGCAACAAGTATTTTCTGAAACTCCTATGAGCCAGACATTGTTCTACTAGTATGGATACAGCGGTGACAAAAACCCCTGCCCTCAAGGAAATCACATTCTAACGGACACATAAGTAATACATTCATTGTTCCTATATAAATAGATACTTCCAGCACTCCTTGAATGCTTCAAAATAATTTATTCTTAGGCAGTTTCTACCACTTTTACACAGAAACTGTATATGTAGTTTATTTCAGTACGGTTTATTTCAACATAATCATTTCAGGATGCTCTAGCATTTATTTCAAAATAGGGCCACTACTCAAAAATCTTCAAACCACTTTTTAACAATTATCCTCCAAGGATATAGAAAATCTACTGACCATCTTAATAGTGTTCAAATTTGATTTTCTAGTCTCATCAAAGATCTGATAACTATAATAGATGATCAAAGTGGACACTAAAATTTTTTTCAAACTCTTAAAGAGCATAAGGTCAAAGAGCTGGAGCTTCGCCATGGTAAAGAAGAATAATTTAGGCAACATTAAGTCCTGCATGTCCTGTGGAATCACAGAATGAGAAGTGAGACACAGAATCAGCAGACTTAAAAACAGTTCTACTGGGCTTCCCTGGTGGCGCAGTGGTTGCGCGTCCGCCTGCCGATGCAGGGGAACCGGGTTCGCGCCCCGGTCTGGGAGGATCCCACATGCCGCGGAGCGGCTGGGCCCGTGAGCCATGGCCGCTGAGCCTGCGTGTCCGGAGCCTGTGCTCCGCAACGGGAGAGGCCACAACAGAGGGAGGCCCGCATACCACAAAAAAAAAAAAAAAAAAAAAAAAAAACAGTTCTACTACATAGTTGAAGCATATCGTGTCTTTGATAGAATCACTCCTGCTCTTTTTCCAAAAGCTTAAAACATAACAATCAAACACCTGTGTATATAAGATATAAGATAGATCCTGAATATTCAACTAACTATGTTTTACACTGCTAAATTGTCTATCAACTCATATAAATTTCTGGTAAAAAGCTTTACATAAATAATACTTTCTAAAGAAGGAGAGAGAAAAGAAATTAGAAGGAAAGATTTTTAAGAAATAAGCAACTCTTTAAGAAGGGAACTGACTTTAATTAAAGGAAAACCTACAAAGTAAGTCAATTGAACCTAAAAAGATACTTTACTTTATATATCCAGATGTTATGCTGTAAAAAGTCTTTACTCGGTGCTATGAAAAAAGTTGATTTTATGACTTCACGAAGTAAACAGAGAGAGCCTTAGTCAACTAGCTAATCAACTAAGGCAGGAGGAGTAGGCAACACATCATTAAACACAGCCCTCAGCCTATCTTTGTAAGCTGTGAACTAAGAATGATTTTTACATTTTTTGAGATATAACTGACATATAAAATTATTACTTTTAGGTATACAATTATATTTTTAAAGGTTTAAAATAAACAAAGGAGAATATATGACAAAAACCTATATGACCTACACGAAACCTAAAATATTTACTATCTAGCCCCCTTTTCAGAAAACGTTTGGCAAACCCTGAACAAACGGGCTAGTCCTAAGTAAGATTAAAAATGATGATGTTCCATTTTCTATCATAACTGACATATTTTCCTTTATGGATTTCTACCATTTAGAGCTCTCCTATCAAGATGTTTTACTGACAACAAAAGCTTTTCATTACCCATCTAAAACCTAAACTTTTATATTTAGATGCTCATAACATTTCTGAAAAGCTAGTTTAGGTAAAATTAATAGTTCAAAAATTGCAATTAGTCAACCTAGGCATAAATGAGCTGAAATGAACTTAATAGGTTTTTAAAATTATTTTTAAATAATTTAGAGGCTAATAGGCTTTATTCTCCAACTCTACAAAAGTCTAAGTCCATAAATGAAAAAGCAATTACTCTCCTGTCTCCTCACTGCAGTGGTTAAAATACAGTTAAGTCCCCTACATACGAACCTTCAAGTTGCAAACTTTCGAAGATACGAACGTGCCCCTGTATGTCAGCAGTTGTACTGTACTACCGTACTTTTCAAGGTACTATACTGTAAGATTAAAAATGCTTTATTTATTTTTGTGTTTGTTTTTTATGTATTATTTGTGTGAAAAGTGTTATAAACCTATTACAGTACAGTACTATATAGCCAACTGTGTTGGTTGAGTACCTAGGTTAACTTTGTCAGACTTACGAACAAATTGGACTTAAAAACACGCTCTTGGAACGGAACTTGTTTGTATGTAGGGGACTTGCTGTAGAGCCTCTAAGGATTTCTAAAGGTAAAATGCATCGTGGAGCTTTGTTTACTCTTCTAGAGGAAGCCAGGTCCTAATCAAAATACTGTCAAGTAAAAAAATCAACAAATTAAAAATTAATTAACGTTCTAACATCTGTGACGCTGTGGTTTTATCATAGATATTTTGGGTAGGATTATGCACAAAATTTGAAGAAGTTCTACTGACACTGTATCCTTCAGACTAGACTTTACTTTCATTTTAAATAAGTTAACTACTGTCACCACTCTGGCAGGGAGATGTGGGTACCATGCAATGAGGGTGGCAGTCCAGATTCTCCACTCTGCCTCCTTTAACACTTCGAGAGGCAGGGGATGCTGGTTCCTTCTGGATGGGGGATGGAAGTACCCTGCCTGGAAGAGGGAGGGGGTAACCTGTTACTGCTCCCTATACGACCTGCATTGAGATTAAAGGGGTGGCCCTGGTATACGTGACCAGTTTAAAAGCCCTAACTCCTCACTGGGCTTCTTCTAATACCACCTCAGGAAAGATGGGAGGGGTACCTCATTATTCCCTACTCCTGGATAATGTGAAATCCAGGCTTCCCACATCATCTCCACTGGCAATGCCAGGGAGGGTCCCCCTTAACATCTGGCAGGGATGAAACTGCAGCTGCCCCTCTTGGTCTTCACCACTAGCCCCGTGGGAGGGTTGGGGCACCTCATTATATCTGGTGAGGGTGGAAATCTTGACTCTCCATTCAGCCTCTGCCGCTGTGGGTGGTCCACAGTTTTTTCTGTGTGATGCTTGACCGTAATAGAAGAGTTATTGTCTAAAAGTTTTCTATCTTGCTAGTTTGCCCTTTTTCCCTTAGTCCTTTGGCTAGAGAGCAGGCTTTTTTCAGGGCATTTTTGTCTGTACCTGTTGGCATTTTCAGACTGCTGGCTCTTCAGTACCCAGTCTGGGGTATATGAGGCAAAAAGCAAGCCCAGGGTACTCACCTTGGTGTTGTTCCTTGCATGCAAAGGTCCCTAAGCAGTCTACCTTCATTTATCCACCTTTCAGAGTCTTATATGTTTATTTTACATATAATGTACAGAGTTTTTTGGTGTACTTAGTGGGAAAAGTACTTCTATCTACTTTTGATGGTTCTATCCCTTATACTCCATTTTATGTACTTCTCCCAATTTACCAAATAATTTACTAAAAATGTCTTTCTCATCTTATCAGTACCCTGCCCAAAACTATTCCATACCTCCAGATTTATACAGTATAAAGTTCCTTTGGCTGCCATGGGAGGACCTCCACAATATGGGCTTCCCACTGCTTCCACTATGAACTGTCCAAACAGGCTGGCAAGTCACTGTTCTCTGAAATTGTTTTAAACATCCCCGCTTCTGCACCTTCTCTCATGTTCCCTCTGCCTGAGAACAACTTTTAACCTCCCTTCTGGCTATCTTAATCCTATCTTTCAAGGTCCTATTACATCAATAAATCTTTATGTGCCCTGAAGTCCAGAGTGATCTTTATCGCCTCTGGATTCCTACAATATTTATTGACTTTATCTCCCCTTTGCATTCTGCCTTATACTGGTATTACGTTTTCATAAATAAGTCATCTTCTCCATTACACTGTAAATTCCTTGAAGGCAAAGATTATATTTAATACTTCTTCATATCTTCTACATCACTTTATGCAATGCCTGGCACACAGCAGATAATAAATGCCTCTGATGTGATTTATTTCTTGATTTGACACTAAGCTAAGTTATAATAATGAAACTTTCATAAAAATACAGTTTAGAAAATATTAAGACTGAAACCCAATAAGACAACTGATAAAAGTAAAATAACTTTCTCTTCTTTTAATTCAATTAAAACATATTGCTCACTGATTAATCCAGTGCCAGATACTGGGATATGCTGGCCAATAAGAGGGACACAGTCCCTGCCCTTATGAAGTTTATAATTTAAAATTCACATTTTTAAGTAATAAGATATTTATATTAGGTTTACTAGAGAACACTCTACCAGTGATAAAATCACTGTAAGCTATAAACTGTAACAGTACAAATATGGGGGGAAATGTAGAACAAACAGAAGATGAATAAAGGAAAAAAGGGAAACAATAGAAACTATAAGTTTCTCTGGCAAGGTGAAACACTGGACTGACAGACTACAAAGAAATAAATTGTTGGCATTGGTCCCAGCAATCTTAATAAAAGAAGGATGTCCTAATGGAGAACATTAAAAAATATTTCCTCAGGTGTACAGTATTCTCTAAATCGAAATTAGTAACAGTGGTTATCTCCAGGAGGGGGAACTGGGTGGTAGGTAATAAGGGTCAAAGGGACAATTACTGTTCACTGTATACCCTTTTGTACCTTTTGAATTTTAAACCATGTGCATATATTACCTATTCAAAAAAATTTTTTAATTAAAGCTGAAATGTCAATTACCGAAAGAAAAAAAAACTTTCTGCAAGGAAAAAAGCAGACAATTGATTTTAAACAGAATTCCTTGAGAGCCTTTCAAACTCTTATCCTAGACCATGATTATATCTCAAGCAAAACTTTTTAATTTACTTTAGCTGCCTCCAAAGATTCTGCACTACTCTGGATACACTGACAGCTCCTAGCCAAACCACCTGCCTCAATACTGATCATCCTTATCTCTGGCACCTTATTCTTCTCATTACATAGTAGGATCCTAGATGATGTCAACTATTCATTATACTATACGCTTATAAGGGCAGGGCCCGTGTCTACCTTATTCTTCCCTTAAACTCCCACACTTAGCATGGAGGAATACGTTAAGTCAATCAACTCTTTCCTCAATCTGTACCTAGTTTACAAACAAATTTACAAATTAAATTTCTGTTTTGTAGGCATTCAATAAATACTAGCTGAACAAATGAATACACCACACTTATTACCTTAATTACCATTTATACATGCAAAACATCAATCTATCCTTCAAAATTTACTATCCCAATTCACTACCATGTGCATTATTTTTTCCATACTAGTCTTATGCATGCAATCCTTTCTTTTTATTCCTACTGCATTTTTGTCAAGCACTTTTATTACAGTTAAACTAGTTCAATTTCTGCCCTCTAGTCTACTCTGCACTTCTACAACCATTGTTCTTAAAGATCCACAGTTTACCATTGTCTGAAAGAACAAGTAACGCTCTCCATCCCCTACTTCATGGTATTTTACCAGATTAAGAAATGACTTCTCATTTGAGTTATATCTCCCAATACCTCTTCTACTTCCCTTCTCCATACTAGGTGAGATTCAAACTGTTTTACTTCTATCCTTTAAATATCTCCAAATATCCCAATTTCTTCAACGAGCTTTTTCAGGCTGATCAATAAAGAACTAAGACTTCTCTCTGGCTATTAAGACTGGAAGTTTTTTTGGTTACTTTTCTCAGTTCTCCTCCCTCCTCCCCCATTTTACTCTTGTCTCTTATCTCTAAATTACTTTGTAAAATTGTATTTAACATAAATAGCTATTGTCTCTTCATTAAAAAGTACATTATTCCACATCTATATATTCTTATCTATATCGTACTAATCCTTCAGTTATCTTCTTAAATATCACTTTTTCAGAAAAGCCTTCCTTGTTCTCCCTCTCATCTAAGACTAGCTGCTGTATTCTCCAGAGTACCTTGTAAATTCACTTCTGTAACATTTCTAGTACCTGACCCTTTCCATCTATCTAGGCTGTGAGCTCAACGATAATATTATTTTATTCACGACTGTATTCCAAGCATCTTTCACAGCGTCTGATAAATAACAAAAACTTAAGAAATATTTGGTGACTAGTTGACTGATTCTTTCATTTAAGAACTGTCTTAAGTATGGAATGGACCTACTAGGTTATCTTCACAGTCAATTAGATGCTTGATGGACATTTTCAATACAGAGACAATTCTCTTTAAAAATAAAGACTTAAAAAGAGAGACAATTATAAGAGTCAATTTAGGTCAACATTTAAACAATGGCGTAATCTCAAATTATTTCTATTAGTTATTCAATGCTTCCAGTGAAAAATAATAATCCCAAAACCTTAAAAATTAACATTTAAAATTCTATTGAAATTTATAATATTCTAACACAGATTTAGCTATAATACTGAAAACATTATTAGTCATTAGAGCAGCATTTACATACGTTACCTACCATATGTGACATTGTGATTTAACTCAGCTCTTCGTAAGGATTCATCGAGAACATCATACATTAATTCACTTGTCCTGTTTAAAAGATATTTTATTTGCAGTAGAATTACAGTATTATAACCCAATAAAACATAGTTTTTCAAACTTCTCTCTCTTTAAAACTGAGGATCTACAGAAAAGAAGTGAAAGAAATTCATTTTATGAATTGGGAATTTCACTTCTTAAAGATTCCATTTGTTCTTTTTCATGAGTTTAACTTCCTGCTTTATCAAAGCTGACTAGTCAATAAAGAGATAAGTCAAACAATTCTTTCCTCAATCTGTACCTACTTTACAAATAAAGTTTTTGTTTGGTTGAACATGCTATCTTTTATCATTTTCTTCATAATATAATATTTCTACCTGTTTAAGGTTACTACACTAATACTTCACATAACCAGATTATTCCAGACAGTATATTATCTGTATTTCAAACACTTAGTTTTTAAAAAATATTCAAATACTAATCTTTCTTTGAGCAATACCAGGTTCATGAGAAAGAAAATTTTAACTTTCATTTATGTTAAATATAAAGAAATTATATTTTGTGGAATTAACAGATTAATACCATTCTTATGTCTTTATGGTCACTGATTACAGTTATAGTTACTGGGTTGAGGTAGATACTATACGAAAATGCAGTCTTTTATAGAGCCCTAGCACTCTGCCACCAAGCCTTTTCTCCAAGGAAAAGTCCTCTCCAAGAGGCCAATGTGAAAACTATGGCTTCTTAGCTGATATTTTTGTATGTTTTGTAAACTCAAAAAGCACTAATAGAAAAAAACACCATCAACACAGAATACCCAGAGACTTCCCTGGCAGTCCAGTGGATAAGACTCCATGTTTCCAATGCAGGGGGCACGGGTTCAATCCCTAGTCGGGGAACTAAGACCCCATAGGTCGCGTGGCATAGCCAACAAAAATAGTAACAACAACAACAAAAAAAACCCAACCCATAGAATACACAGTTGTTTCTTGCAGAGAAACTACACTATAAAACAAACAAAAAGATGAAAATAATTTGGGGCTATGCAAATTACATATCATATATGTTACAACCTTCTCAGAAAATGTCTTCTTTTTTTTTTCCAAATATACAGCTGTAAAACTCAATATGAAATGCATGTACTTCTATTGCATCTTAACTAAAGTATAAATATCCAGTGAGAATCCAAAACCATATCCTAAAATTCCTCATTTTATTATGTAAGCATTTCTTCCACAGACAACAACCATATAGTAGACATTACAAATCCTTCCCTCCCCAAATTTGGTAATACTACACTTAGATAATGGTATAGTTGCCCAATTTTAAAAGCCAATGTCCGGGGCTTCCCTGGTGGCACAGTGGTTGAGAGTCCGCCTGCCGATGCAGGGGACACGGGTTCGTGCCCCGGTCCGGGAAGATCCCACATGCCGCAGAGCGGCTGGGCCCGTAAGCCATGGCCGCTGAGCCTGCACGTCCAGAGCCTGTGCTCCGCAAGGGAAGAAGCCACAACAGTGAGAGGCCCGCGTACCGCAAAAAAAAAAAAAAAAAAGCCAATGTCCAGCATAAGAGTCATAATTAACCACATGAAATGTGGAAACATTTGCAGACATGATTGAGCTAAATGTTAATAAGCTAAGAAGCAGAATGCTATAAAACACAAGAAAATATTCAAACAATAGATATAAAAGACCATAAACATAAGAGATTTTTCCAGTAAGTTAATTCTTTCAATTAAATACATTAGAATCCTGTTATAAAATAACTTAACATTTTTACTTTGCCACATTGAGATAATCATAACTTAAGAAACATACGTTAACATAAAATCTTATTAGATTTGGAACAACAAAGGAGGGAACGAACATTCTAATGTTCCATAACATTTTAAGAGAGTTCTACTCTTTATTCATTTAATTAAGCCTAATTTCTATTCAACTGAGCTCTCTGAACTCTATTCAACATACTCATCTTTGTACATATTCTTCAAATTCATCCATGAAGGAAAGAAGGAAGATAATGAGTTAATGAATTTAGTAAATTCACTAAATGCCTCCAAAGTTACTTCCTGACAACATATGATGGCATTAAATCCTTTTGGACCAGCGAGGTCTGAATGCATTACTATGAAATTCATGGTTTTAAAACAGAATTCTAGTGAACTCCAACTAGAGCTCCACAATAGGACAAATTTCCAATGTGTGTGTCTGCTCCATCAACTCCAGGTTTTCACCCTAGGTTTCAATCAAGGTTGAGATTCATAAACATAGAAAAAAGTAAAACGGCAACACCAAGAGTGATACAGCCCAGTTAGCGCTAATCAGGAGCTCACCAAAGACGGATGCTGACATGACGCTGAGGAGACATTACTAGGAGCAATAATAGCCTAGAGGACAATCCCTTAGTAAAGTGAGACTAAAGAATTAGCATATAGGAGTTCCCTGGTGGCGCAATGGTTAAGAATCCGCCTGCCAATGCTGGGGACACGGTTCTATCCCTGGTCCGGGAAGATCCCACATGCCGCAGAGCAACTAAGCCCATGTGCCACAACTACTGAGCCCGTGGGCCCTAGAGCCCATGCTCCACAAGAGAAGCCACTGCAATGAGAAGCCCGTGCACCGCAACGAAGAGTAGCCCCCGCTCGTGGCAGCTAGAGAAAAGCCCCCACACAGCAACAAAGACCCAATGCAGCCAAAAATAAATAAAATATTTTTAAAAAGGATTAGCATATAAATGTACCCTACTGTATAAAACAGAACCACATCTCTAAAGTCAGAACCTGATTAATAATATTTTCTCAAGACAGAAACACATCAGGGGCTCAAGCCATGGTCCTTGCTCTCAAGGGGACCAAATCTAGTTGCTCTTGAACAGTTTAAAAAAAAATTCTGTAATAAAAATAACAGGTGTGCACACATGCACACACACAGAGAGAAAGAATGATAAAGCAAATACAAATAATTGATGAACAGAGGTAGAGAGAGCTCCCTGTACTATTCTTGGAATTTTTCTGTAAGCTTGAAAAACTACAGCAAAATTAAAAGTTACAAAAATATATGTAACTGTAAAGGCACCCATAAAATTACTGCCTAAAAGAGTAATTCAAACAAATGAATTGTTCCAATTAGAGCAACAGGGTAAGCAAACTATAGTCTGCAGGCCTAATCTGTCCAGATGCCTGTTTTTGTATTGGCTACAGGCTAAGAATGGTTTTTACATTTTTAAGTGGTTGAAAAAAAATCAAAAGAATAGTATTTCATGACACAAAAAGATTATATGAAATTCAAGTTTTAATGTCCTTAAAGAGTTTTTTTGGAACATAGCTGTGCTCATTCATTTACATATTTTCTATGGATGCTTTTGAGCTGTATACAACAGCAGAATTAAATGGTTGCAATAGACAACATATAGCCCACAAAGCCTAAAATATTTATCTGGCCCTTTATAAAAAAGTTTCCCAAGCCCCAAACTAGAATGGTTAAGAAAGTTTCACAGAACATATGGAGCTTCAAAGGTATCTTGCACTGTGAGTAGGACTGAGATAAGCAGAGAGCCAGGATTATCCCAGCAACCTGAATTTTTACACTTCTTATAGTGGCTTATTTATCACTATTAAGTCAATTAAGCATTGGGAGAAGCTGGTTTATCATGAAACCTCTAGATGACTAAAGCCTATCAAATTTACCTAGAATAGTTTACCTTTGATCATCTTTTCCTAGAAGTCCTAGTATTCTCAACAGCTGAATTTGTAACCATGGTGCTGGTACACTGTGGTAATTGAAATCTACGGGGAGTTTTCCTCCAACCACTTGCTTCAAAATTGTTACAAAACTCCCAGTCAAGTCTTTATATGCAGATGAATTCTCCTACATCCAAAAAACAAAGTAAAACAAAACAAAAAACTTTCTGTTAATAATAATGTCTTAAAAATAAAATAGACCTGGTTGAAATGCCATATAGAATCTAACTTAATACATGCTCACTTAAGAAGTTTCATGTTCATATTTAATGAAACAGTCCTCTAACTGTGTAATTTCTTCCACCATGAAACTCCTCTGGCTACCAGATCCAGAGCTGAATCATGCCCCAAAAAGCTTCTACCACTTCCTACTTCCTATACAGTTTAATCACATTTCCAAAATTCTATAATTACATCTTAGAACCTTTAAAAGCTAGTATCAGCAATTAAAGCAAAAACTGAAAAGAACTGGCAGACTGAAAAAAGCAGTAATACCTCTACTTTTGACGAAAACCAAGGTCTGTTTCCAATCTCTGAATTTTGTTTTCAAAAGACTTCTCATGTGATTGAACTAAATATGTTCCAAATGGAAGAGCATAGCCAAAATTACTCAAACATTTAAAACTCCCAAAATCAGTAAGCCTGCTTATCAAAAACTAATTAACTCTATAGTATTTAAACGTATTTCTGATTCTGAATGAGTGTGCCTTGATTATCTATCTGACTAATCTCTTGGACTGGGGAAATTTGTTTTTCATCTTATTTTTTTTAACTGAAGTGGAGTTAACATACAATACTATATTAGTTTCAGGTGTACAACCTAGTGATTCAGCATTTATGTATATTACGAATTGATCACCACTATAGGTCTAGTAACCATCTGCCTGAACTGGGGTAATTAAATACACATTCCTCAAAATGAATGTTAGACTCTTCATTGTAATTTTTACTATGTATCAAGGACAAATTTTTGGAAGGGAAATAATAGCTCTTTTAGAGTTTAATAAATGTTAGAGGAAAAATAAGATTTAATATCAATTATCTATTTATACCACACTATTCTGGAACACACAATGCATAAAAGTAAAGACAACCTTCAGTTTCTGTAATTTTAAATTGATTTCAACAGCATATCCCATTTCATTGTGAGGTGTGATGAAATCTCTCACAAATATATACTTTCAGACACAAAGGGTTTCAGGCAATACACTGGGGTTGAATTAGTATAAACCCGTATCATCATTTAGAAAATTTTTTACCATACAATTCAACCCCCCCTTCCTCCTCCAACACAGTATCAACGTATGGAGTCAACACTGTAGACTATGCCTTGCACGTTCTCCACCAGCTCTCCTCATTTCTATAAACCGTTATATGTATCCCATGAAGTTGTATAAAAGGGAGGCACTGCTTGAAAAACCACAAATCTTCAAATTTCAACCACTTTCCAGAGCTACCATTTTTCCATGCTTCTTTCATAACATGAAAAAATTTTAGGCATAAAAAAAGACTAGGGCTTCCCTGGTGGCGCAGTGGTTGCGCGTCCGCCTGCCGATGCAGGGGAACTGGGTTCGCGCCCCGGTCTGGGAGGATCCCGCATGCCGCGGAGCGGCTGGGCCCGTGAGCCATGGCCGCTGAGCCTGCGCGTCCGGAGCCTGTGCTCCGCAACGGGAGAGGCCACGGCAGAGGGAGGCCCGCATACCACAAAAAAGACTAAATCTATAATTTGTCTACAACTCATGCAATCAACAACATGCAAAAATTACTATTAAAGTGTCAATACAAATTTAAATGTGACTTAAGCATTTTACTGAAAAATATGAGTTTTTCTTTTAATTACATAATTACATTTTTCTAATGGTAACTACTCAGTACCTGCTCAAAATGCCAACTTACCTTAATCATCCTAAGGTATATGTGCAAGGAAGCAGCCATGACCCCAACATCTCTGTCACAAAGTGCTTTCCGAAACTTAATATGGATATGCTGTACTTGATTAGGAGCGATAAGATAGAATTTATATAATGCTAGGACAGCTTTTCTTCGTATAATCTCCCTAAAGATAAAAAATAAAATCTAAATAAACCATCTGAATTATCAGGCATTTATTAGTTTGAAAAGATTATGGACCAGATGACTGTAAAATACCAGCTGTTACCTGAATCTAAAAAGAAAGAATTACACATTTATTATTAATTTTTTATTCTAATCTACCAAACTATAAAAAGTGGTTATCTCTAGGAGGTAAGACCTCAAGAGACTTTAACTGTCCATGTTATGTATTTCTCTAGTTATAAAATTTTTTGGTAACAAGCATATATTACTTTTGAAACCAAAACAAACCAGGAAAGATAAATTCCTTAATTCCCTAATTCCATTTTTGAAAGCCATATCTCTAGAAATTGGGAAAAGAATCAACAGTAAGTTTAAATGAGTGAGAGGTAATTTCTGCCAATAACATTAAACAGTCTCTTCATCAATATTAAGTCTCCTTAACATTCTAGCTTTTCATATTTCTTTTTTTATATCATGGGCAAACGTACTCCAAATACTTTGGGGGGCAGGGGAGTATAAGGGGGACTTACATTAAAAGATGTTACTCCTCTCCTTGCCCAGCTCATGTTTCAAAACCTCATTACAATGAAGAGGAAAGTATACACAAGTCTTGCACTTCATTTGTAACAGATAATGTCTAGCACACAAGAAGCAAAAATAAAGAGTTGCTATCCTATGAACATAATGTAGTTTCCAAGGAATTATATTCCTTGTTTTTGTCTCTTATGCCTATTTCCACAGAGTTCATATTTGCAGACTGTGCTGGCAATGCCCACAACAGCAGTACGGAAGCATTTATTTTCAGGGTTCCTTAATACGTATTTCTGTTACCTAAAATCACAGAATCTCAAAATTGAGATCATTCAGTGCAATCCTCTGTGTTCCACTCAAGAATACTTTTTATAAGATTCCTAACAAATGGTCACCCAGCCTCTGCATTAACAAGCAACCTACTATCTTCCTAGGTAAACTATGTCATGATGGAAAATTCTTCTCACATAAAAAGAAAAGCAGATTAACAAAAGATTTGCCATTAGTATTAATACTACAGTAACTGTAAACTATATCCCAGTGTATTGTTATTGGGCATTAACCAATATGAGTTCCGGGAGAGAGTAAGTAAATGAGGTGAGGAAAAAGAATACAAACTCTGGGGGCTTCCCTGGTGGCGCAGTGGTTGAGAGTCTGCTTGCCGATGCAGGGGACACGGGTTCGTGTCCCGGTCCAGGAAGATCCCACATGCCGCGGAGCGGCTGGGCCCGTGAGCCATGGCCACCGAGCCTGCGCTCCGCAACAGGAGAGGCCTCAATAGTGAGAGGCCCGCGTACAGCAAAAAAAAAAAAAAAGAATACAAACTCTGAATAGGCTCAGGAATCCCTAGGTCTAGCCCAAAGTGGTGGCAATAACACAAGATATCAAAAAACCTGGATTCCGGCTGTGAGTTTGGCGTGCTGAAATATAACCAGGGATTCAAAAGTCGAGTCCAAGCCCTGTCTTAGAGCTTCGTTGTGATATCTACTGGCTTATCTGTAGCTCTGTCCCACAGCTCTGTCTTTAGCTCTTTACTCCATAGCATGGAGTTAGGTATGGCCACAATTGCAAAAGCAGAGTTTCAGAAAGTCTAAACTCTAACTGGTAGAAGACAGGAAAGGCCAGGATTTGAAATGGCAGTAGGTGGGAAGCAACGGGGAAAAAATTCAATTCTTAGAAAGATTTCATACAAAGGATAAGTATGGCTACCACAAAACAGTGGTGGTATGGAAAAATTTCATTAAAATATGCTCTGCTATGATCAGATCAACCTCTAATTATCTAAGAAAGGCTAATATTTTATTTCCAGTAATTAATTTTCCATACTCATCATTTGTTCTAAACACAGATTTGATATAAACAAAACATTACAAGTCTGAAAAATCTCTGAAGTTATTCCATAATTCTTAGAAAAAGCTATCATTTTTAGCTGAAATATTCATGGTCCAAGATTTAAAGAACACAAACCATAAAACAACATTTTAAAATCTTAGAACACTAAAAATACTGACTTAAGCATATGAAATATTATACAAGTAACAAAAGAAATCTTTATCAAAAATGTATACATAACTAAAATACTGCAATCACAAAGGAAAAATGGCAAGTGACTGTAAACTTTTCCCTAACTCTAAAGATTATGAAGTTGAGGGGCTTGGTCAAAAACAAAATAATTCCAAATGTGGTGAAAAAGTAATCAGGTTGAGAAGGAGAGAGTTAAGGAATCATACAAGATTGGCAAAATACAAGTTAAGGTTCATTTGGATATATTCTGCTATAAAACAGAATTTGAAAGCTGCAGTTTTGATATAAAGCATCCCCAATACATTGAAGGTCTGTGTTCATAGCACTTGAACCATTTCCATATGTTTTCCATTACTTCACTTTATCCTCAAAACAACTCTGTGAGAACTAAGGAGCTTCAACCAACCCGTATAGCCAAGAGAAAAACAGGACCCCTGATGGTTAACAGAAGAAGTGGGAAGAAAGCCAAGGATTTCTGATGCTAAGCCTCACTGACTCTCAGTTTAACTTTAGAAAGTTGCCAAACATTTTCTAAACCCACATAAAAATAAAGGACAATAAAGGACAAATATCAGGGATTTTTGCATTATACCTGGAAGTCAAAGAATATCCTCTATCCTGGTAGCATTAAGTTAAAGTTAGAATAAACTTCTGAGTATAAATTTTCTTTTTGAAATACATAGTGTAGACACCTATCCAAAAAGAATTTACTTACTTAGAATGTTGAAGTTTATCTTCTATTAATGGAAGAACAGCTGGAATCATTTCTCGAGGGAAAATCTGGCTGACGATAGTAAGTGCCATACATACTTCTACTAGGTTAGTGCTCTGCAAGTCCTAACATTATTAAGCAAAGAAAACATTCAGTGCAAATTCTGAATCTAGGGACATTGAACTCAACATTGCAATGGTCCTACACACTTAATAGTTTTCTACTAACTTTTTAAATTAATTTGTACATTTAGGCTTACCTCATATTTTATAGGAATACCCGTTTCATTTGCCTTAATAGAGTCAATAGATAAAGATAGCCAAAAGGCAACTGATCTAAAGGAAACTGTATTTCTGTCCTGACAATGACCAAAGCAGTCTTCCTTATTACAGCCTTTTTCTCAACTAGTAACAGAATAATTTTATGAATTCTTCTTGTTAATCAACAATACTAGTGGAAGTTTAAAAGGAAGCAATTCTTGAATATATACGATAAAATGTATGCATTCATGTATACTTACATAAGCACAAAGTTTACAAACCGTTCTAATAGAACCCAAAACTACGTTTTTTAAAGTTTGCAAAAGTTTCAGCTACTAGTAAACTTAAGAGAGTATATAACTTAACAATTCAGAAAGTATTGATACTACACACCCACACACATACTATCTCTCACACATATCAAAAGACTGAAACAAGATAAAACATGAAAAAGCTCAACAATTCAATTATACTTCATTACCAATTTTGTTTAAACGTTTAACAGGAAACAATACTGTGTATGGATTAAATTGTGTTTTTATTATCTGTACATTTCAGTTACCCAGTTAAACTCTGTTCTTCTTTAAACTGACTTTCAGAATTTAAAAGACTTCAGTTATTCAGTTTATATCACATCCCTTTAAAACAGATCCGAGAGAAAAAGACAATGGCATGGAAGATGCATCTGACTAAGAGTCTGGAGATCTGAGTTATAATTCCAACTCTGCTTTTTTTTTTAATGTATTCTTTTACTGAAGTATAGTTATTTATAATATTGTATTAGTTTCAGGTGTACAGCACAGTGATTTAGTATTTTTGCAGATTATACTCCACTATAGGTTATTACTAGATAAATGAGTATAATTCCCTATGCTGTCCTTGTTGTTTTATCTATTTTAAATATAGTAGTTTGTTATCTATTAATCCTATACTCCTAATTTGTCCCTCCCTCTCTCCCCTTTGGTAACCACAAGTTTCTTTTCTATGTCTGTGAGTTTGTTTCTGTTTTGCATATACATTCATTTGTATTATTTTTTAGATTCTATATATAAGTGATATCATACAGTACTTGTCCTTCTGTCTGACTTATTTACTAATATTTAATTTCAATAGTATTCTCTAGGTCCATTCACATTGCTGCAAATGGCAGTATTTCATTCTTTTTTGTGGCTGAATAATATTCCATTGTGTATATATACCACATTTTCTTAATCCAATTGTCTGCTGATGGGCACTTGCTTCCATGTCTTGGCTACTGTAAATAGTGCTGTTATGAACACTGGGGTTACGTATCTTTTTTAATTAGTGTCTTCATTTTTTCCAGATATATAC
Organism: Physeter macrocephalus; assembly: GCF_002837175.3. NCBI lineage: Eukaryota > Metazoa > Chordata > Mammalia > Artiodactyla > Physeteridae > Physeter > Physeter macrocephalus. Next base: position 88,112,804 of record NC_041224.1, read on the forward strand.
TCAGGAGTGAAATTGCTGGATCATATGGTAGTTCTATTTTTAGTTTTTTAAAGAACCTCCACACTGTTTTCCATAGTAGGTGACCAATTTACATTCCCACCAACCATGTACAAGGGTTCCCTTTTCTCCACATCCTCACTAACATTTGCTGTTCACAGACTTTTTTGTGAATAGCCATTCTCAATGAAGTGATACCTCATTGTGGTTTTGATCTGCATTTCTCTAATTTGTGATGTTGAGCATCTTTTCATTGCCTGTTAGCTATCGACATGTCTTCTTTGAAAAAATGTCTATTCAGGTCTTCTGCCCATTTTTTCATAGGGTTGGTTTTTTTTTTGATATTGAGTTGCATGAGTTGTTTATATATTTTGAATATTAACCCCTTGTCGGTCCCATGATTTACTAATATTTTCTCCCATTTCATAGGCTGTCTTTTCATTTTGTCAATTATTTCCTTTGCTGTGCAAAAGCTTTTAAACTGAATTAGGTCTCATTTGTTTATTTTTGCTTTTATTTCTTCTGCCTTAGGAGACTGATCCAAGAAAATATTGCTACAATTTATGTCAAAGAGTGTTCCACTTATGTTCTCTTCTAGGAGTTTTATGGTTTCAGGTCTTACATGTAGGTCTTTAGACCATTTTGAATTTATTTTCGTTAACTCTGCTTTTTAAAATAAAACAATAATAACAGCAGCAGTAGCAATTATTATTCCCTACAGTGTTTCATTTAACCCTAACAACTTGGTTAAGTTCTATTATTATCCTCATTTTACAGATGCAGAAACTGATATAAAAGTTCTTTCTAAGCCCATTCTATAAGTCTACCTTCTTTGAAAAATACCTAATTTGATTTATGAGAATGTCAGATGCCTGAAGGAATAATTTAAGACTTCATATTAACCAGCAAACAATACAATACCTTTACAACTGTATTCACAAGGAGAAGCAACAGTTCATGACTTTCATGTAGAAATAAAGAAACAGCCAAATAACCTATAAAATTTGAGAGGAAAAGTCTCATAATTACCTGCCAAAAATTAACATTTCCCAAGAAGTTAAACAAAGCAATAATATATTCCAAAGTTTAAGTGTCAAAGATACCAGTTACAGGTAAATATAAAAACAAATAGTAAAATAACAAGGTTCAAAAAATTCAGTAAGGAAGATTTCAGATGTTCTTCATCCTGAAGTCTTTCACAATTAGGTATTTCACAGGATATAACTGAAATGGAAAAGAAGCTATGTGCACCAACTTAAAGTCCTGTAAATGACATTAGGAATATATGCCTTCTATCTTCTGTGCAAATCTCTACACAATCAATCAAAACATTTTCTGTCTTGTAGCCAAATATAATTATTCAAAAACTAATAGCTACTACAGTTAATAAATAGTGAGTTACTAGCTATCTGTATTACTGAATGAGCTACCTGATACCAATCCATATGATGTAAATCATCTGTTAGCCATAAACAATACCTTATTTTCTCAATTTGATGATAAACTATTGAATGAATAGAAGTTGTTGAGGAAAGAAACAATGTCTACCACATTAAATGTACTCATTTACTTAAGTACTTTTATTTTAATAATATTAAAACATTAAAAAATACAACTTAAAATTGAGGAAGTACATTAATACTCTGACAAATACCATGTGCATGGAATCTAGATGCTCCATGTCATTTTCCTGTCACCCTTAATATCGATAACATTTGTTAGACAGTTACTGTGGGTTAAGTACATTACAAGCCTCATCTCATTTAATCCTCACAACAACTCTATGAGGTAGATATTATTATTATCCCCAATATAATAATGAGGTCCCAAAAGGATAACTGCCCAAGGTCTACAGCTACTACATGGTGGAGCCAAGACTACAAGCCAGCCAGTAGGAGTTAGTTCATGTTTTTAACCCCTATGCTCTTCTGTCTCTCACACAGTCTACTTTGAGACCTTATTTCCTGACTCCCATCCCCATTGTTTTTCATTCTTCTCAATTCTTCCAGCCTTTTTATTAGGAATTCTAGTGTTAACTATCCCTATTACTACCCAGCATCCATACTGTGTCTGTTGCGGAAGATGGGAAAACTGTTAAAAATTTCTTGTTCTCACAACCAAGGAGTAGCAGCATGACCCACTGCAACATTTTCACTGAAGGTCAGAGGAGCAGAGCTATCACTCCCACAATCAGGAGAGAGAAAAAAGAACAAACCAGGACCAGGAAAGAGAAAAACCCTAGACAGCATTTAAAGCAGAAATTAGGTCTTATCAGATTACATCTGTTCAGCTAAGATATCACCCCCTCAAGTCACCAATATCAAGATACAAGAAGATCAACAAACAAATCCAAAGACCACCTCAAAACCTTATGAAATCTTAATTCTATCTGTTAAAAAGAATATCCTGTTTTGACAATCAGGGAAAACAAGGAAACTGTTTTGATAATCAGGAAACAGGGAAAAAGATATTCTGTGATTCAAAAAATTTAAAAGGTTTCAGGAAAACAAAGAATAACAACTATGATTATAGAATACATTTGATATGACTAAGAGTGAGGTACAGGATAGGAATACAGGCTTTGACTCATAGAAACTTGGGTTTATATTCTGGCTTCACCATTTAGTAGCTCTATGACCTTGGAAAATTGACTTGACCTTTCTGAGCTTCAGTTTTCTCCTCTGTCAAACGAAATAACATTTCACAAGATAAAGCACCTAACATAATTCCTGACTTAGTGGGTACTGAGATTTATTTACTCAACAGTATTCATGTGAAAAATAAGAATGCATTATCCATCAGAGAAAGCACCAAAGCTAGCCTTAGAAATCTCAGGAGAGTAGATGAGGCAACAGTACTGGCATAAAGGCATAAAAAATTTAAATGCTATCTTAAAAAAAACTTCCACTCATTAGCACACATAAAGAATATCTGATACCCACAGACACGTCTTTCTAGGTGTCAATAAAATACTTTCCTAAGGAAGATCATGAATCTCAATAAAAATGACTGTGAGGTTTCCTTAGTCACTGTAACTATGAAATAACCCACATACAAGGTCCTTCACTGCAACATTATTTATTAGAGCAAAAAATAAAAACTACCCATATATCCACCAATAGGGACCTAGTTGAAAATACTACAGTACATCCATCCGCTCACTGAAAACTATGCAATTGTATAAAAGTATAAAGATGTCAAAACAAGGTGCGGAATAATCTCTGTAGCATGCTATCTTCTGTGTAAGAGAGAGTATTTGAGTGTGTACCCATGAATTTGCTTGTTTTTTCAAAATGAAACAATGGAAAGATTAATCAGAAACTAATGAAAATAGTTACCCATGGGGTAAGGGGCAAAGCTGGTAGAGGGGTTAGAGATAAAAATGAAATTTCTCTGACTATACCTTTTTATCAGGTCTTAACTTTTGGACCATGTACATGTGTAATTTTTACACATTTTAAAAATAAAATTTAAGGAATTCCCTGGCGATCCAGTGGTTAGGACTCAGTGCGTTCACTGCCACAGCCTGGGTTCAACCCCTGGTCGGGGAACTGAGATCCCACAAACCACGTGGCACGGCCAAAAAAACCAATAAAATAATAAAAATTAAAATAAAATTTAATTGAAAATGGAAAAATTACATGAAAGTCTAAAAAGCAAAATATAGCAACAGATGTAAAAGGATAGACTATCTATTGTTTTCTAAATTTCCTGTTGTTAGGGATCTCAGAATTAGTTTGGAAAAGACATGAAAAGACAAACACCGTAAGACAACAGATGGTAGGAGCCACCTGAGATCACAGAAGAGTTAAAACTTGGTTTGGAATACAGAAAGGGAGAAACAGAATGCCAGAGGACACTCTACTTGGAGGGAAGAATGTAACAAATCTAGAAGACAAGAGTATTTTCAGTGGAGTGAGATTCAACAAGTGGAACAGTGTGTTCATATAGTCTCAGAGTCTTTACCAAGACATCTCCCATGCCGTACCCATCATCTGACAGCACAGGTCAATATAACTTGAGAAGAATGTTGGTCCCTGACAACATGACACTATCAACTTCTTTAAATAAAGAACATGTTCTACTCCTATATTATTCCAAAGTGCTTCCTTCGTACGTTTCTGATATAAAGCTGTACGTATATGAATACAAGATTTAAGTCCTTGTTTTCCTAATAGACTTAAAGGTTGATTATAGAAACAAAATTTTTTAAAAGATACCTCAAATCCTCAGTTAACAATTGTGAAACTAGGAGCAGGATACCAAAAATTATTCAAGTCAATTTCAGTTTTACCTATAAAAAAATCATCCCTTATCATTAAACTGATGAGGTTAGACAGACTTTTTAAAATCAGCTTCACTGAGGTATAATTTACATATAAGAAAATTCATCCTTTTAAGTAATAGTTCAATGAGTTTTGACAAAGTCATCTAACCACCATCACAAGAACAGGCAATTTTTCATCTTTTCTGTAACTCCAAAACGCTATGAATCAGGAAAATTAATTCCATTTTTAGGCTGTGAGTTTTTGAAGTGTCATCTTTTAAAGCTTTGGAAATCACAAGGCAGTGTTCTACAAACATACTACACACCTGACATCATTCACTTTATATAATAGCCAGAACTTTAAGGATAACATTAAGTGCAAAAGTCTTAAACACATACATACCAACTCTTTTTTCTAAAAGGTTTCCTTGTTGTGCCAACTTGATTGCATGTATGTAACCAAAGGAAGCATCATATCCGAGCATTTCACAATATATAAGTCTCACCATACATTCCTTCATCATTTTCTGAAAAACAAAATATCCAGTAACAGTATAAATAAATAGAATGCTTTGACTTTTTTTTTTAGTATGTTGTAATCATTTAATAGGAGAATTCTTTAATCCTGGCACTGAAAAAATAACATATATAAATTAATCACCCAAAGTCAGATTTTATAAATAAAGAGTTTCTCCCAAATTTAACTACCAACAGTACACATTTTAGTAAAATTATCTCAATATTTTGTTACTGGCAACAATACAAAATAAATCAAATGTAGCTATTTCTAATTCTAGGTGTCCCTTGCGTAAAATTTGGTTATAATGTGAGACACATGGTCCTCAGACAAAATTTCACTCGTGGTATTCTAACGTGGCTACTAGAATGCAGCACATCATTTTAATATACTTTGTCAAATGAAAGCATCCATAGAGCTCCCACAAGTTGGTAATAATTTCTGTAATGAAAATATTTTTCACATTTAAAGACTAAATTGCACCTGGAGCTTCTTCAGAATTACTGTGCTATATTATAATAGGCGATAGTTTGTTTTATAAGCATTACTTTTTCAACAATTCTCACAACTATTATGATTTCATTAATGGTATAATCATTCCAATATTTAACTTAACTGGATCTTTTAATATTTACAACACGAGCTAATAACTTGTTTTAAGAGATTCTATAAATCTGTTTTATTAGTATGAGAATATCTGCATCAATATTTATAGCAAATTTTAATCAAAAATTTAAAATATAAATGTGTTTCAAAATAAGAAAAGCTCAGACTATTTTAATATCTAAAAATTAATTAGGGTTAATATATTATAGGATTACTGAATCACAAAATGCTTAAGAAACAGTAAAATAAAATGTTTTAAAGTAAGAATAATATTTAATATTTCATATATATTATATAAAATAGAATATATATATATATATATATATACACACACATGTCCATGTAAACATGAAGAGTTTAAAAATAAACCATAGAAAAATCTTAAGGGAATAATGTTTAATGATTTAATTTAGGTCACTTGTGTTTAATAAAAGTTAATCCATCAGCACATTAATTAAAACTACTAAACACTGAGAAAACAAGCTTAAAGTATACTGGAAGCCTCTTCAAAGGCTTCTACATCAATGAGGAGTGAAAGTGTTCATTTAAGCCATTAAGTATCAACCCTGATTTTGTAACATTTTATCTCATAGTTTTTCAAAAGTCATTATGGACTTCGTTTAAGTAAAATTCTATTGCATACATTATTATTCTCTTATTTTTGGAGAAGAAAATGCTTTTCCCAATGCAGGAATTCACTCTAGAAAATTTCTTTAACAAATTATAATCCAACTTCTACATGACCACCTCAGGGACCAGACTATTCTGTAAAGTATGCCCAGAGTTGGACGGCCATAAATATTATACAATCTTCCTTCAAACTCTGGCTCCCTAACTTCTACCTACTTATCTAAATTCTGTCAACACCAGGTTTATGCCTGGTAACGTGAAAACTGTATTTACTGACACCAATTATAGAAAATTGAAATCAAACTAAATGAAAAGAGAGAAGCCATTTCTCTGTAACATTTCTATCAAGTAACATAACACAGAGTGATTTTATACATATACATAAAAACATATACATATCTATACATACACATACATATACACATACACACATAGATCACATTAACTATGTTTTGAGTTTCATTTGTCCACATATTATGATCATAAAAGGAAATATATACATTCTCGCAAGTGTTATTCACATACATAATCATGTATTCATGCAAAATGATCACTGCAATATTTTTTTTTTTTTTTTTTTTTGGTGGTATGCGGGCCTCCCTCTGCTGCGGCCTCTCCCGTTGCAGAGCACAGGCTCCAGACGCGCAGGCCCAGCGGCCATGGCTCACGGGCCCAGCCGCTCCGCGGCATGTGGGATCCTCCCAGACCGGGGCGCGAACCCGGTTCCCCTGCATCGGCAGGCAGACACGCAACCACTGCGCCACCAGGGAAGCCCCACCGCAATATTTTTATTAGAAGTGTATTCCACAGCAACTTACACAAAGAAGGCACTCACAAAATATTTGCTGAATAAACGTTGCCTGGAAAAATCTCATTATCTGAAACCACATAAAAATTAAAAGAAAAAAAAAAGTAGGCCTTAATCTAACTATGTAGGGACAGTTCCACAGTGGTCTGCATATGGTGGTCACAGCTTAAATAGTTGCTGAATGAATGCTGTTTGAAAATCAAATTATATGGAACCAAGTTTTTTAAAAACAAGATCCTGATTTAGCTATTGCACAATATACTCAGTTTTACAGCAAGAAAATCACTTTTCTACCTTGTCAGCCAACCTGTATTCCAAGATATAACAGTAAAATGAGAGACTTAACAATATATCAATTCAGGTCTGAAAATACTATTTTATTTTATACTTTTTTTTTTTTTTTTTTTTGGCTGCATTGGGTCTTCGTTGGTGTGTGCAGGCTTTCTCTAGTTGCAGCGAGCAGGGGCTACTCTTCGATGCGGTGCACAGGCTTCTCATTGCAGTGGCTTCTCTTGTTGCAGAGCACAGGCTCTAGGTGCGCACGCTTCAGTAGCTGCAGCATGTGGGCCCTAGAGCACGTGGGCTCAGTAGTTGCGGTGCGCAGGCTCTAAGGCACGCGGGCTTCAGTAGCTGTGGTGCACGGGGTCAGTGGTTGTGGCTCACGCGCTCTAGAGCGTAGGCTCAGTAGTTGTGGCGCACAGGCTTAGCTGCTCCATGGCATGTGGGATCCTCCTGGACCAGGGATGGAATCCACATGCCTTGCATTAGCAGGTGGACTCCCAACCACTGAGCCACCTGTGAACTCTCCTGAAAATATTATTTTAAATGATGTGTCCTAACCTTCTCCTAGTGCACAACATTAAAACAATAAGTTCAGGGCTTCCCTGGTGGCGCAGTGGTTGAGAGTCCGCCTGCCGATGCAGGGGACACGGGTTCGTGCCCCGGTCCGGGAAGATCCCACATGCCGCGGAGCGGCTAGGCCCGTGAGCCATGGCCGCCGAGCCTGCGCGTCCAGAGCCTATGCTCCGCAACAGGAGAGGCAACAACAGTGAGAGGCCCGCATACCACAAAAAAACAAAACAAAACAAAACAAAACAATAAGATCAGCCTTGGGGTCCCAGGAGTCCCACATTTATATAACTATCATCATGTTGGCACTGAACTGACATCAGTCAAGCAAGTCTTGCTCTGGTGCAGCCAGTCAGCAATAAAAGGCTAAAGTTAATGTCTGACTTGTTACCATCCATAACTGATCCTGACTGTGTGATAAATTAGATTTTAGCAACTGATCAATTAATGCCACTATTGAGTCCACAGTGGACCAGATTTCAAATTCAAAATGTGCTGGCACTGACTATGCAAACTTACCAGAGTTGTAGTAGGAGCAGAAACAGTTGCTTTCAGATTATTCAGTTCCTGCTGGATTAATTTCTCTTCCTCCTGAAAAAATGAAAATATTTGAATGCATGAATAACCATCTTTTTAAACTGTAACAGTATTTTTAAAAGGAAAAATATAACATAATACTTTCAATAAAAAAGAAACATTATTTTAAAGGAGACTTACAAAAATTATGCACTTAAGATTTGCCTACAGGCATTTCTCCAACCCTCAGGATCACTACTGGAAAGAATAAATATTTTCATGCTAACTCACCATGCCTCTTTTCTTCACTCAGTTACTGTCCCCTTAAGGACGGGTCAGCAGAAAATGTTTTTTTAAAAAAATTAACAGTGGGGCTTCCCTGGTGGCGCAGTGGTTGAGAGTCCGCCTGCCGATGCAGGGGACACGGATTC
>NC_041224.1:88121545-88136373 GCF_002837175.3 Physeter macrocephalus
AGGGGACACGGATTCGTGCCCCGGTCTGGGAAGATCCCACGTGCCGCGGAGCGGCTGGGCCCATGAGCCATGGTTACTGAGCCTGCGCGTCCGGAGCCTGTGCTCCGCAAAGGGAGAGGCCACAACAGTGAGAGGCCCGCGTACCACAAAAAAAAAAAAAAAAAAAAAAAAATTAACAGTGGAGAGAAAGTAGAAAAGCAATTCTTTACGTAGTGGCCCAGAATAAAGTTCTCACACCTTCTCCTTCTTCATGGAATACAGAAACAGGGTAAGAAGGCAGAAACAGAAACTGTTCTTTTTCCCTTAAACTATATTCTTCTTCCCTATCCTTTTTTCCTTATTCTTTGCATCCTTTCCCTCACTTCCCATCTCTCTCTCACACACACACAATAAATACACTGATATGGTTACTTCTACTGTCTGCATTGTATTTCACCTCCTTAAGCACTTGAAAATTGGCCCCAATTTTAACGAATATCATGCTATGTTTAAATTACACACTGAATTAGCAGATGCCCATTAGATGACTAACCAAGAACTAACAATGCTAGTGAAGTACTGCTACATTTAGATACCTTATGTACAGCTTCAAACTGTAGTTTAAAACCAAAAGTACTTTATTTCATTCAGCCACCTCATAAAAACTAGCAAAGGACAAAATTTTAAAACAAGCAATATCAAGTCTACAAATAATTGTTTTTTGTGATTTTTGAATGTGAAGCAGATCCTCCCCAGTACAACATCATCTTATTTCAGTTTAAAAAAGAACGTTTTTAAACCCTCAGAGCACTTTGAAGAAAAACCTCTTTTATGTGTGTGTTCTCTCCTGACACATATTTCATTGTATACTGCTTACAGCTGACTTAAGCCCAAGATGAAGGACCAATTCCTTGGGAAAAGGAAATGTGTTTTACACTGTTTCTTTAGGATCTAACACATAGTCTTTTCCACAAATATCTTTTGAACAGATTTTGACCTACCACATTATCTTTTTTTAAGATACAAAATCCTTGAAGCTTTGAAAAGTCTGTGGGAACTTAAAAACTTCCATTATAACTGCTCGTTTTCAAAGCCCATCTGAGGCAGAGGCTTACTCAGCAAATACTGCATTTGGGGAGAATTATGCTTTTTCTTTGCCCAACCCGTAGGTCTAACCTAAGAACCTCAAGCTCCCCAAACATACTGAACAACAGGTTTAAATGGCAGGGTCTGTTCTAGTGTATGACATCTAGCAGTTGAAAGAACCGAGAGAACGAAAGAACCCGAGGGCGAAAGAAACTTTTTAGGAGAATAATGCTGACATTTCCATGGCACCTAGTAGTTTCACACGCTCGATGTCTCATCTAACTCTCGAAACAACCTATGAAATATGTATTGGTACTCTGTTACGTCAACGTTCAAGAAACACACAGAGGCTCAAAGATTAAAGATATCTTCCCCAGATAATAATGAGTCAGTGTCAGGGCCAACCGTGGAAACCCGGCCTCCCAGCTATCAGTCCGGGCAGCAAAGTGACGCTTCCGGACAGACGCCAGGACCGACAGACACACACGCCTCACAGCCAGCCCCGGAGGCTCGCCGCCGGACCGGAGCCTCCCAGCGAGGGGGCCTCCCCGAGGCGCCCCTGACCTCCCGGCCCGGAGAACACCTACGTGTTTGGAGGTGAGCGCGGTGATGCCGCGGACCAGGCCGCCTAGTCGGGAGGAGAAGGACGCCTTGGCGGCCGCGGGCCCGCTAACCGACTGGTTCTGCAAGAAGAGTCCCGGCAGCGCCGTCAGCGTCTTCTCCACAATGTCGCTCATCGCCACCGCCGCCACCCGCGCTTCGGTCGCCGCCCGGCCTCATGCCCAAGCCCTGCCCCGCCGCCTCCCCGGCCTCCGTAGGCACTTCCTGTTTGTTTGAAAAAGAAATCTTTATTCGCGTCCCGCACGGACAAGCACAGTGTCATTCTAGAGAGACGCCGCCGGAGGGCGCGAGAGTCCGCGAGCGAAAGACCGCGCGCCAAGCCTGCGTGGACGTGGTCCTCCTGTGGAGGAGCAGAAGGGCCGGACGCTCCCGGTTTCGATGGCAACCCCTGCGTCCCGAGCTTTTCTGGGTCCTCCTGAGGTAGCCGCTGCCGTCCGTCCCTCTTATACTTCGGCCGCAAATGTCTCCCTTTCCCTTTGGCCGCCTCCGCGCTGCCCGAGGCCGCACGGGGAGGTGGCCATTCCTGGCCCTCTCTCGGCAACCTCTCACTGACTTGGGGGACCGCCGGCAATCCGCCCACCTCCCTCGGCCGCGCTCGGAGGGGCGGAATCGATGCTGGGCCCCGGCGCCACGCGCGGCCCTGGCCCCGGCGGTGCCGGGGACCCTGGTGGTGTTGAATGACGGCGCGGCTGTCCTGTGGACTCATCCTACTGGGTTCAGCGCCCGCCGCGTACGGGGGACTCTTGGCCACTGTCCCTTCCCCTCCGCCCCACTTCTCCTGGGGTTTGGGGAGGCAGCCAGGAAGGGGAAGTGGTCGGTTGGCCACCCCCGCGCCCCACAGACCCCCTGCTCCTGCCCAGCAGGTCGCGGCCCTATCCTCTCACTGCGCTCTGTTCTTTTCCATTCTAGAACTGATGGCAGTTGCCACTACATAAATATGTATCTCCCTGTCTTATTCATTGCTGTCACCTCAGCTTCCATCTAGAACAGAATCTAGTGCAGTGCTTTTGAGAATGTGGTCTGGTGAGTTCTGAAGGAGACCCTAACAAAGGATCCAGGAAGTCAAAATTACATTCATAATATTACTTAAATGTTATTTGTTGTTTTCACTCTCATACTCTCCAGAGCGTATAGAGAAGTTTTCAAGAGAATAGAGGACTTACAACCTCTCAACTGACTGATGAAGTGTGTGCTTGAGTACTACGCTTGTATTTTATAGATTCGTCTAAGGTTTAGGGTATAAGTGCGTTTTCAGAGATTAACTCAGTTTGTCCTCAGTACTTCTAGTGTGTTCTTACAAGCTATCTTCATGATGAAATAAAAATTCATATTTTAGGGCAAGACGAGAAATTTAGACATAAAATTTTTCTCCGCCCATTTGGGCCTCCTCTCTCGCCTCTAATGTTCATTGTGCATCTGCATCATGCATTAACCAGACTTCCCCAATGGCAGAAGTATCTGCTCAGCCGTAAAGATCAGTTTTTCTTCTTCTGGCACCAGCCATGTAACTCTTAGAAGATAACATTCCTTTCTCAATCCTGTAAGGGGTCACGATGCTCCACCACTCACCTTGTATGTGCAGACAACTTTGGTGAACTTTATGTACAATGCCAGTATATCATTTCCCTTAAAGATAGCAGGTGGTGCACAACAGGCTGGTCAGATAACCTGGGGAGATACTGGGCCACACCTAGTGGAAGTTCTTAGCTTAAATATTTACTTAGAACGTTACTTGTATTCCACGTATTTTATAAGATTATTGTTTTTTTGCATCACCAAATGTGTGGCTGAGCCTCAGATAATGATGATTAGGTAATTTGAAACTATTGGTCAAATATATAGTCCTATAAGATCAATTATCTTAATAGTGAAACTCCAAATATGGGAAGAAGCAACAAGAGGGAACCGTTTCCTGGACCGTAACAGACTAGTAAGACAGGCAGTACAGAGGCTTTTGATTACTGTTAACAGGGCCTAGTCCAGTAATAGCACAGTGAGGGGCATATCAATGAAATCCTTGCCTGACCTGGGAATGAGCATTCCTAGCACCATGGGACAAATTGGTCATGAAATGACTCCCAAACCTTAGTCAAAAGTAAGACCAGGGCTTCCCTGGTGGCGCAGTGGTTGAGAGTCCGCCTGCCGATGCAGGGGACACGGGTTCGTGCCCCAGTCCGGGAAGATCCCACATGCCGCAGAGCGGTAAAGCATGTTCATCAAAGTGCAATTCCTCCATCATTTCATTTTCCTTTCTCAGCTTCTTTCTGAGTTTTGTCAGTTCTCAGAGTTGGGTTTTTTGCCCTCTCCTCTTGACTTATGGGTTTTAAAAATAGAAAAATAAAAATGGAAATATCTAGGGCTTCCCTGGTGGTGCAGTGGTTGAGAGCCCGCCTGCCGATTCAGAGCACACGGGTTCGTGCCCCGGTCCAGGAAGATCCCACGTGCCGCGAAGCGGCTAGGCCGGTGAGCCATGGCTGCTGAGCCTGCGCGTCCGGAGCCTGCGCTCCGCAAAGGGAGAGGCAACAACAGTGAGAGGCCCGCGTACCGCAAAAAAAAAAAAAAAAAAAAAAAAAAAAGTAAGACCAAAAGAGAAGGGATTGTAAAATAAAGAATGTTACCTATCATCCAGTTATACAAAAATCAAGTCGTTAGCCACTGTAGTTGCTGACCTGCAATATACCCTGAAAAGAATTCAGCATGAGGCACTTTGTGCTCTGGAAAACTGACAGAACTGGCCCTCAGATAGTTAGATATTTTTAGGAGAAAATTTTATGAACCCAGCATCTTCTTATACTTAGAAAAGCACTAAAACCATTAACTAATATACTGTTCCTCGCAAATAGCAGTAACCTTCTACCAAGGTGAATGAATGCTTGATTGCACATACCCCTACGCCAAAGTCACATATACTACTGGCCTCCCCCTCTACCTCTTCAGAACAGTTCTCAGAGCTCTCTGAGAGACTGTCTCCCAGGTTGTACTCCTCAGTTGGCTCGAATAAAAATTTCCATTTCTCCCTAAGAAGGAATTTTGTTGACATTCATTTATACCTTATCTCTCCTCATTTAATCATCCAATAAATGGTATTTTGAAATCCCTAAATTCTCCTTGTGCCTGTGTAGAAACACAAGAAAAAATTTCATTTTGTTTACTTGTTTTGCAAGAATATTTTTAATTTATTGAAAACTTTTCTAAATATTTAAATTTTATCTAAAACTTATTTTTAAGAATTTAATCTTTTATTCTAAAATAAAATTTTGTTTATAATTTTTTTTAAATTTTAGATTCTTTCATTGATTCACAAGAGGGAGATTAGAAGACCTGCTTTCTCAATCTCCCACATCTAAAGATGCTGAAAAAGATGATATTGACATAAATATCAGAGGATTCTGGCTCAGGTAAAGGGAATAATCTGGGTGAAACTGTAAATAAGAAAGGAAAATGTGACAAAAGCTTATTTCTTTTCCTTGACGTTAGAGATGTTAATGATTTACCTTATTTTGTCTTATTCAACAGAATATTTTCAAGCACTATTATGGTGCCAGGTAGGTTGAGGCATCATTTTGAGACCAATCATTCAGAGTTTAAAGAAAAGGGAATTGAATATTTTAAAAATGATAACCTCTTTAAAAGCCAAAGCTGTTTTTGTTACCACTTTTCAAAGTAGAAATGAAAAACCAACTGAAGCATTTTACAGGTTAAATTATTGTATTGCACTGGCTAGAAAAGGGCATACAATAGCTGAGAGACTAATAAAGCCTGTACATTACTGAGTGAATGTCTGCTAGATGAAAAATCAGTCAAAGAAATCATGGCAGTGCTGTTTTCCAAAGATGCAGTAACTCACCAAATTAGAAATTCTGTTGCAAACATAAAGACTGAGTGAATATCCTATCTGCAGAATTATACTGTCTTTAAGATGGACAAAAATTATATAATTATAGATGTAGCTAGTCTTGTTGCTTTGCTTGTATCTGTCAGGTGGCAGCTAATACTTGAAGATCTATATAAATGCCTGGCAATAAACTAAAGTGATGCTGAAATAAAACATTGTACAATTTTTTTTATCTCATAGTTTATTCTGGAACAACTCTGCTGATATTTGCACTAATTGTATAAAAGCAATACTGGGCAAAACTGCTGGCAGCTTGGCACAAATCAAGGCAGAGGCTCCCAACTGTACTCTTCACCACTGACACTCACATTAAAAAAAAAAAAAAAAAAAAAAGCCAGTTTCACAAAAGAATATCTTTAATGAAGCAGTAAGAATTTTTAATTTTTTTAAATATCAACCCTTGAGTACATTTCTTTTAAATACTGTGTGTGACAAAATGGGGAGTACACATAAATCAGTTCTGACACGTAACCAAGGTTTCTCAAGGAAAAGCACTGGTGCAGTTTGACTTGAAAGCTGAACAAGCCACTTTTCTTCATGGAATACAATTTTAATTGAAATAATGATTAACAAACAATGGCTTTCTTGAAAATGAGCAGTGTGTCTGTCGCCTCAAGAAAAATAACTGGCAGTATTCATTACCACTAATAAAATTCAAACTTTCAAGAGTAAATTGGAATTTTGAAAAACGTGTATCTGCTACCAGGAGTCTGATAATCTCTAATGTGTAAGAACTGTTCTGACAAATCAGTGGTGATATTAATGAATGTTATTTTTTGACAGTGTATGATTAAAAGTGTCAGTATTCAGAAGATGTGTATAAGTCAATGAAACAATATTTTCCAAATGATCAATGCATGATGTTATAATATTATGCATGGACTGAAGATCTATTTAAAATGAATATAGACCAATGATTTTAATGTAACCCTATACAAAAAGTTCACTGATATGTTTTGAAATTGCAACAAACCTTTAAGAAACTACTGCTTGTTGAGTTTTGGTATGGTATCAAAGAAGAATATCCACAATTATTTGAAAAGGCTATTAAAATACTCTTTTTCCCTGAACTACATATCTGTGTGAGACCAGGTTTTCTTCATAAACTTCAAACAACATACCAACCTGTGGTAGGCTGATACTGTCTCCCAAGGATATGGTCATATCCTAATCTTTGGACTTCGTGAATGTTATATAGTAAAACTTGCACAGATGTGATTAAATTAAGGATCTTGCAATAAAGAAGTTATCCTGGATTATCCCAGTGGGCCCTAAGTGCCATCATAAGTGTTGTTATAAGAGAGAGGCAGGGCTTCCCTGGTGGCGCAGTGGTTGAGAGTCTGCCTGCCAATGCAAGGGACACGGGTTTTAGCCCTGGCCCGGAAAGATCCCACATGCCGCGGAGCAACTAAGCCCGTGCACCACAACTGCTGAGCCTGAGCTCTAGAGCCCGCAAGCCACAGCTACTGAGCCCACGTGCCACAACTACTGAAGCCTGCCTGCCTAGAGTCCATGCTCTGCCACAAGAGAAGCCAGCACAATGAGAAGCCCCTGCACCACAACAAAGAGTAGCCCCCACTCACCGCAACTAGAGAAAGCCTGCGTGCAGCAACAAAGACCCAACGCAGCCCAAAAATAAATAAATAAATAAATTTCTAGAAAAAGGAAAAAAAAGAGAGGTAGAGGGAGATTAGCCACCACACACAAAAGAGGAGAAATTGATGTAAAGGCAGAGGCAGAGATTGGAACAAGTAGTCACAAATAATGCCAGCAGCCACCAGAAGCTGGAAGA
This sequence comes from Physeter macrocephalus, assembly GCF_002837175.3. Classification (NCBI taxonomy): domain Eukaryota; kingdom Metazoa; phylum Chordata; class Mammalia; order Artiodactyla; family Physeteridae; genus Physeter; species Physeter macrocephalus. Next base: position 88,128,919 of record NC_041224.1, read on the forward strand.
GGCAGGAATGAATTTTCCTCTGGAGCTTCCAGAGAGAGTGCTTCCCTGAGCACACCTTGATTTCTCCCCAGTGAGACTGATGTTGAACTTCTGGACTCCAAAACTATAAGGGATTATATTTGTGTTGTTTTGAGCCACGAAGGTAATTTGTTACAGCAGCCCCAGGAAACTACTGCAAACCCCAAAGTGATAGATTAAATGCAGAGCCAAGCATGCGAGATTCCAGCTGTCTTATATTAAGCCTAACATAAAGAGATTTGCAGATTTGTAAAACAATGCTACTTCTCTCACTTTTTTCATTTTGAATATATAGTTTTTTATTTTTTTTATGTTGTTAACATGTGATAGGTTTACTGTTGCTATTTTAAAATCAGTAGCTTAGATTTTTCTCAGTTTTACTTTGTTAATTCAGTAAATATCTATAGCTATAACCCATGTAAACAAAAGCTTTGGGGGCCCTCAATAATTTTTAAGCATATAGAAGGGTCCTGAAACCAAAATGTTTGAAAACTGCTTATCTAGTACATAGTAGGTGCTCAATTATTTGTTGAAATAATCATATTTATAATTCAGTCACAACAATCAATATATGAGTATAGGCCAGTGAACAGCAAGAGTTTAGGGGTAGGGTGATGGTTGCAAGGGAAGAAGACAAAAGAGTTCTCAGAAAAAGAAATTGGGGGGGGAAAAAAGACAAAATTATCTCCAATTGACCAGGTTATGAAGGAATTATTGCTGAAACGACAACCAGAGCTTCCTACCCTGTGGCCCAGGCACAAAGATTGAATACCCACCAATTCCTACTATTCCTCCTCTAGCTTTCACCTCCCGAAACTAAAAATTGAAAGTAGAGCTAAGAAACAAATGTTGAAAGCCCAGAAGTGAAATGCCTATTAGGAGAAGCTACAGAACTATATGGCAGGCCCTGCTAAGATTTAGAATTATAAGATGTGGAAACTGAAAGAATATTTGGAGTTCATCTATACATCCAATCAGCTAATTTTGTAGAAAAGGATACTGATACTTAGATTTTGGAAGCCACTTGACCAAGGTCACACAACCTTAGGGGTAGAACTGAAATTACAGCCCTAAATCTAGATTCTGAGCCTGGAACATTTCACTTGTACTTTCATGGTATTGACAGTAAAGAGGTTGTCTGTGGCTTCCTGTTCTGAGAGTCTGGCTCCAAGTCCTACCCTAAAATGTAGGGGATATGGATGTTCTTTTTTAAGCTTGTAAATTTAGACTGTATATTTTTTCTGTAAATATGGGCTCTTCTTTCTTCCTTTCTCATCTCTACCTCTGTCCCAGGTAATTTCACTCAGAATGACATACTGTCACAGGAATTGAACCTATTAAATTAAACCCTCAAGAACTGGATTTCCTCTGTCTCTTCTTCCAGTCAGGGAGGAAGGTGGCTCTCACTGAGCTGAAAATAGGGCAGAGAAGTGACTCAGTACATTTTAAGAAGGTGCAGTGGTCCTAGGACAGTAGGGGGCAAACTAGTTTATTCCCCTACAGGAACAAACAGGGCTGTCTAAGCAGGGGTGTCTCACCTGAAAATACATACAGATGTGTGAAGGGGTGATAAGTATTTTTCTCCAGTACATTTCCTCAGCTTCCTTTTTTAAAACTTGTATTTTGAATAGATGTTAAATTCAGTTTATTCAAAATTCAAAATGTACAAAAAGTTATACTCAGAAAAGTCTTGCTCCCTTCCCATTCCCCAGCCATCCACTTCCCTTCAGTAGAAACAACTGCTATGATCTATTTCTTCAGAAATATTTTATACATAAACATTAGCTTTCACTTTGAAAGCCTTAGATTCCACCCCTGTGCCCACAGAGAATTCAGCCCACTTATTTTCAGAGTTTATCTCTAGGGAATCATTCCTTCATCTAACATTTTTCCAAAAATTCCTGCCCTCAGTTGATGGGACTGTTGAAGACAGCCAACAGTTGTTCAAGCTCTCTTACTCAAAGGTTTCCATGCTGTCCCAGGAATGTGCATGGGAACCACCTGATAGAGGAATTACAGGACACACACATACCCGCGGCCCCAGTTCTCACCCTCTATCCTTGGCCAGACTCTCACCTAGGCTCTAAGTCATCCATCCCATTCCCAACCCCCTCAACTTCTAAACTCCATTTAGCTTTCTTCATCCCCTTGCTCTTTGCATTTAACATTTGGCAGTGTTTTCCCTGCAAATCCCTTGTCAGCTCTCACTAATAATTCTGATTTCCCACTCAAGCTAAATTGCCTCCATTTACCCCTGATAACATGCTTAAAACATCCCCATTGCTCCACTTCCCCTGCCATCTTGCTTTACTATCTCATCTTTGTCCTGGATTATTATAAAAATCTTCTAATTAGTCACCCACCACCACCAATTTCTTCTCTTTTCAGCTAATCCTTCAGAGAGAGCGTTCTATTTCAGAATTGATCATATTATTCTCAGTTCAAAATAGTCTGATGGATAAACTGCAGACTCCTTATCGGGGGATCTAGACCTTGATAACTTTCCCATTGCCCACCTCTCTAGCCTCTTTTCCCGCAAGGCTTAGGTTAGCATTTTTTGTTGTTGTTTTAGGGATATTGAGCTGTCGATAGTTCCATGAACATGCCGCACTTTTAACTCCTCATGTTTTTGCACATGCTGACTGTTTGGAATATCCTTCTACTCTTTACTTAACTGGAAAATTGCTATTTACCCTTTAAAACAGAACTCAGACATCACTTCCTCTATGAAGCCTTCCCTGCCCCATGTTTGTACCTTATACAACCTCTACTAAAATTGAATTGAAATGATCTATTTTTATGTCTCTCTCCCCTATTAGAACTGAACCCTCAGGGATAGAGAGCATGTTTTTTATTATTCTCAGTTCTAGAACAGAATCTGTATCTATCGTCATGGAAAGATATTCATGGTACATTGATATAACACCAAAAATATAGTAAAAAATTAACACAGGAATTAAAATGGGATACAAAAAATATTTATTAAACATAACAAAAGACAATAAGAGAGGAACAGAAAAAAAAACATGTGGTACATAGAGAACAAATAGCAAAATGGCAGACATGAATCCAGCCATATGCATAATTATATTGAATCTGAATGAGCTACTTCCTCATTCTGTTAATGTGGTATAGTACATTGACTGATTTTTGTATGTTGAATCATTCTTACATTCCAAAAAGAAATCCCACTTGGTCATGGTGTATAGTCTTTTTAATGTGCTATTGAACTCTGTTTGTATTTTGTTGAAGGTGTTTACATCAGTATTCATAAGGGATATTGATATATACTTTTTTTTTCTTATAGTGTCTTTCTCTGACTTAGGTATCAGGGAGGTATTTGAAGAGGATTGGTATTCATTCTTCTTTAAGTGTTTAGTAGATTTACCAATGAAACCATCTGGTCCTGGGCTTTTCTTTGTTGGGAGGTTTTTGATTACTGATTCAATCTCCTTACTAATAATGAGTGTTCAGATTTTCTGTTTCTTCATGATTCAGTCTTTGTAGGTTGTGTGTTGCTAGGAATTTATTCATTTCTTCTGGGTTATCCAAATTGTCGGCTCACAGCAGTTCATAGTATTCTCTTATAAGCCCTTTCATTTCTGTGGTATCAGTTGTAATGTCCCCTCTTTCATTTCTGATTTTAGTTATTTGTCAGTTTTGTTGATCATTTGAAAGACTAAATTTGGTTTCATTGATTTTTCTGTTGTTTATCTGTTCTCCATTGCATTTATCTCTGCTCAAATCTTTATTGTTTCCTTCTGTTAGCTTTGGGTTTAGATTTTTCTTCTTTTTTAGCTGCTTAATGTGTACAGTTATGTTATTGATTTGAAATTCTTTTTCTTTTTTAATGTATATGTTTACAGTTTTCCTTTTAGCACTATTTTTCTGCATCCCATAAGTTTTGTATGTTGTGTTTTTGTTTCCATTCATCTCAAGGTATTTTTTAATTTCCTTGTATTTTCTTCTTTGACCTATTGGTTAAGAGTATGTTGTTTAATTTCCATACATTTCCAGTTTTCCTTCTGTTTTTGATTTATACTTTCATTCCATTGTGGTTAGAAAAGATACCTTGCATGCATTTATGATTTCAGCCTTTTAAAATGTATTAAGATTTGTGTTGTAGCCTAACATATACTCTATCCTAGAGACTAGTCCATCTGCACTTGAGAAGAATGTGTATTCTGCTGTTGTTGGGTACAGTGTTCTATATATGTCTGTTAGTTCTAACTGGTATATAGGGTTGTTCAAGGTCTATATTTCATTATAAATCTTCTGTCTGGTTTTTTTATGCACTGTTGAAAGTGGATATTGAAGTCTTCATCTATTATTGTAGCACTGTATTTCTCTTTTCAATTTTGTCAGTTTTTCTTTCTGTTGATAGATAGGAGATATAAGTGAATGGATAGATATTCCATGTTCATGGATTGGAAAGAATCAATATTGTTATTATTGCAATTCTCCCCAAATTGATCTATAGACTGTATGCAAAATCTTAGCAGCCTTTCTGGCACAAGCAGACAAGTTGATCCTAAATTTTATATAGAATATCCAAAACAATTTTGAAAAAGAATAACAAAGCTGGATGACTTACAATAGCCAGTTTCAAAACTTACTGTAAACCTACAGTAATCAAGACAGTGTGGTATTGGCATAAAGATAGTCATATATATTAATGGAACAGTATTGAGAGTCAGGAATAAATTCTTACATTTGTGGTCAATTGATTTTCTTTCTTTCTTTCTTTCTTTCTTTCTTTCTTTCTTTATTTCTGGCTGCATTGGTCTTTGTTGCTGCTCAGGCTTTCACTAGTTGCAGCGAGCGGGGGCTACTTTTCATTGTGGTGCACGGGCTTCTCATTGCAGTGGCTTCTCTTGTTGCAGAGCACGGGCTCTAGGTGCACAGGCTTCAGTAGTTCTGGCATGCTGGCTCAGTAGTTGTGGCTCGCAGGCTCTAGAGCACAGGCTCAGTAGTTGTGGCACATAGGCTTTGTTGCTCCACGGCATGTGGTATCTTCCCAGACCAGGGATCAGAGCTGTGTCCCCTGCATTGGCAGGTGGCTTCTTAACCACTGCGGCACCAGGGAAGTCCCCATCAATTGATTTTCAATGAAGTAGCCAAAACGGTTCAATAGAGAAGGGACAATCTTTTCAGCAAATGATGCTGGGACAATTTGATATCCATATGCAAAAAAAAAGTTAACTTAGACCTTTATCTCACACTATACACAAAAAAATTAATTCAAAATGGATCTTACACCTAAATGTAAAAGTAAAACTATAAAAGTTCTAGAAGAAAACATAAGATAAAATCTTCATGAACTTAGGCTAGGCAGAGTTTTTGTTTGTTTGTTTGTTTGTTTGTTAATTTATTTATTTTTGGCTGTGTTGAATCTTCGTTGCTGCACACGGCCTTTCTCTAGTTGTGGCAAGTGGGGGCTACTCTTTGTTGCCATGCACGGGCTTCTCATTGCAGTGGCTTCTCTTGTTGCAGAGCATGGACTCTTGGGGTGCAGGCTCAGTAGTTGTGGCTCGCGGGCTCTAGAGCACAGGCTTAGTAGTTGTGGCACACGGGCTTAGTTGCTCTGTGGCATGTGAGATCTTCCCGGACCAGGGCTCGAACCCATGTCCCCTGCATTGGCAGGCAGATTCTTAACCACTGTGCCACCAGGGAAGTCCCAGAGTTCCTAAATATGACATCAAAAGCACAATCCACAAAAGAAAAATTTGATAAATTGGACCTTATCAAAATGAAAACTTGTGTGCTTCAAAAGATAATATTAATAAGTTGAAAAGACAAGATACAGGCTGAGAGAAAATATTACAAATAGTATATCTGATAAAGGACTTTTATCTAAAATATACAAAGAACTCTTATAACTTAGTAATAAGAAGACTAACAATCCAATTTAAAAATAGGGGAAATATTAGAATGCACATTTCACCAAAGAAGATATATGAATGGGTAAAAGGCACTTAAAAAAAGATGCTCAACACTATTAGTCATTAGATAAATGCAAATTAAAACCACAGTACGATAGCATTACATACCCACTAGAGCTATAATCAAAAGGACAGACAATACCAAGTGGTAGACAAGATGTGGGAAAATCTTCATGTATTTCTTGGTAGGAAAGTAAAATGGAAGAGCCACATTGTAAAACAGATTGATAGTTTTTTTTTAATAGGCTAAACAAATTTCAGAAATTCTACTACTAGGTATCGACCCAAGAGAAATGAAAATATATGTTCACACAAAGACTTGTACATAAATGTTCATCGCGGCATTATTCATAATAGCCAAAAGCTGGAAGCAACCCAAATGTCCATAAACTGATGATAGATAAACAAAATGTAGTATATCTATACAATGGACCATTTTTCATCCATGAAAAGAAATGAAGGGACTTCCCTGGTGGTCCAGTGGGTAAGACTCTGCGCTCCCAATGCTGGGGGCCCAGGTTCAATCCCTAGTCAGGGAATTAGATCCTGCATACATGCCGAAACAAGAGTTCACATGCTGCAACTAAAGAAGCCTGCATACCGCGACTAAGAGGTCCACATGCTGCAATAAAGATCCCTTGTGCCGCAACTAAGACCTGGCATAGCCATAAATACATAAATAAATAAACAAATATTTTAAAATAAATAAATAATATTTTAAAAAGAAAAAAGAAATGAAGCACATGCTGTATGGATGAGCCTCTAATACATTGTGCTCAGTAAAAGAAGCCAGTTACAAAACACTATATATTGTATGATTCCATTTATATGATATGATCGGAAAAGGCAAATCTGTAGAGACAGAAATCAGATCAGCAGTTGCCTGAAACTGGAGGTGAAATTGACTGCAAATACTCATGAGGGAACTTTATGGGGTTTGGGAAATGTTCTAAATCTAGGTTGTAACAGTGGTTGCACAGCACTATAAATTTACTAAAAATCATTGACTGTGCACTATTATAAGTGAATAATGGGTGAATTTTATGGTATGTAAGTTATATCCCAATAAAAGTGTAAAATATTTAAATGAATTTTAGAAATGCTCATTTATTATTGATTCACAGTTTGCTGCAGGATCTTTCTGGGACTTAGTGACCAGAGATGCATGTCAAATGGAAAGAAAGAATTTGTTAGAAAAATGAATATATTGAGGAGGACCTATAGGGAGTGGCCAGAGAAAAAGTCCAAGAGAGCAGCCTTGGGAACGGCCAAAAGTTAGTCAGGAAATGCTCCACACTGAGAGGCAAGGCCTAGAAAAGGAGACATGATGGGTAGAGTTCTGGTGACTGCAATAGTCGGGATTTAGGCAACTTTTTTTTTTTTTTTTTTTTTTGCGGTACGCGGGCCTCTCACTGCTGTGGCCTCTCCCGTTGCGGAGCACAGGCTCCGGACGCGCAGGCGCAGCGGCCATGGCACACGGGCCCAGCCGCTCCGC
>NC_041224.1:88136465-88152633 GCF_002837175.3 Physeter macrocephalus
TCCCGTTGCGGAGCACAGGCTCCGGACGCGCAGGCGCAGCGGCCATGGCTCACGGGCCCAGCCGCTCCGCGGCATGTGGGATCCTCCCGGACCGGGGCGCGAACCCGGTTCCCTTGCATCGGCAGGCGGACGCGCAACCACTGCGCCACCAGGGAAGCCCGGGATTTAGGCAACTTTAAAGAACACCCTCATGCCCAAGGGGGCACCAGAAGAGCAAGTCCCAGTTGTGACTGCAGACATTCTCAGCTGAGGGAGGTCACTCTCTTGGGTTCATTCAAAACCCCACCCAGGTTCTTCAGAGACCAGTACTCTCAATTTCCTTTTATTTTCTTTCTTGGGAGGAAGGAGGAATTGCCTGAAGGTGGCTTCCTTTTAAGTCTGAAAATGGGGCAGGAAGAGCCAGCTGAGGCCCTGTGACTCTCTCCAGGAGAGAGGCAACTGTTATAGCCAAAAGAAACTGCCCTTAGAGGAGCTTTTTCAGAATGACACATACTATTTTCTTCCTCTCCCTCTGTGACTCAGATTCATATTTCACACAGACCTTTGCCTATGTTTTCTTTCCTCTGCCTTGACTGCTAGCCAGCAGACTGTGTCCACAGTGTTTTCCCACTCCTGTTCCCCAGTCTGAATCAGCCTGGTGAAAACATTAGCTAGAAGAGATCTGTGTTTACCAGGTAAATTCCTCTAAAACAAATAAATTTGCAATGAAAATCTTTATTTAACCAAGAGTCCTCCACAGCACAGCTTATGCCTAACCTAATTCAAGCCACAGTCAATGAAATAAAACTCTAATCCATACCATGTATTTGGACAGTCCAATGGAGCTTACTTGTAAAAAGATTTGACCTGTAGTACTTTCTTTTCCCCAAGGAGCTTGAGAAATAAGTAGAGGCAAAAACAGAGCCCCTTCATACTTGGAGAGTATTTTCCCACAGATACTTGTTTTAAAAATCCAGTTCCCAGGAAACCCTTGTAAGGACTTTTCCCAATAGTCTACTAGATCCTGGACAAGAAAAAGAGATAGACTCTAGATTCAATAAGCAGGATCTTCTCAGAAGGAAACCATGGGAACTTTTTCAATCTTCAAGGAGGCTCTAATCCAAAGCACTGTAGAAAATGATCAAGAGATCAGAAATGAATCAAGGTGAAGGAAACAAAAGTAGTATTCCAAAGAGGTGATAATATACTATCACCTGAGGTGGTATTAATCACCTAAAGAGGCCTGAGGCTATACTAATATACTAATGAGAGTCAAATCTTTAAAAATACAGTACCTAGATCATATGAGAGAATTAATTACATCAATTGTTCCTACTGCTAAGAGCAAGATATTCCTCAAAGGGCATTATTGTGGAGGGAGGTTATTCTCTCCCTCGCCCAGGTCCATAAAATAGAATCTCCACTTCTTCAAAATTGTGAAAGACATTTGCCTTCCTGATAGTTCCCTCTCAGTTCTCCCCAGGGCAGGAGGGACTCAGCTGACTGGGCCACTGGGGAAGGAACTGAGCACACTCGGCCCCTTCTTCGTCTTCTCCTGGGACTAGCCTGCCCGCCAGACATGTGCCTCCAGCCCTGAGCCCCTGCACACATGCATCCATCCTTGCCTCCCCAGAAGGTCTAGGGGGCAAGTGTCAGGAAGTCTGGTTGTGAGCCCTGACCTGTGGGGCTCTTGCACTGTGACCTTACCCTATCAAAGCTAACGCTTCTATCTCCATTTCTGTTTTTCATAAGGTTCTGAACGCAGAGGGGGTAAGAGCTGCAGTTTATTGGTGTCTTCAATATTAAGACTTTATATGTCTTCATATTAATACTTTAAGGAGCCCTGCCACTGAAGAGTTTAAAAACCAGCAAATAACCCAAAGAAATGACTTAGCAGGAGACTAAATTCACCATATGCCCTTGAGCAAGAGATGAGCTCCTCAGTCGGGAAGGGAGCCACCTCTTCCAGAAGAGGATGCAGCATGAGGGACTTGCACATGGGACAATGAGGAGGCAGAGACAGCTTCTCAGGAGCCAGAAGAGGGGAGACTGACGTCACTGTGATCCCCTCATGTCTGAGGTGTGAAGTGGTGTCAAGAGTCATGAATTGGGACCCAGAAAACTTGTGTTGAAGTCCCAGCTCTAATCAAATGTGCAGCCTTTACTATTTTGAGCCTCAGTTTCCACATTTGTGATGAGCATAAATATCATTCCCACCTACCCTGTAGGGTTACTTTGAGAAATACATTATGTCGTGTATGTGAATGTTCATGTACACTGGAAAGCATGTTAGAAATATAAGGCAGCATGCAAAAAATAGTGAGGACAAGGTACTTGAAGATATTTTGGGGTAGAATTGCTGGTATTTTACATTTGCTCTTCCAGATCCACTCTCCATTCTCATCTGTATCCTAGAGGCTGAACTTTCTGAATTGCATCAATGGGTTCCCTTGTCTTTTGGCTGCTGGTTGAGTTTCATCAATGAGGAGCAACAGAAGAGACTGCAGAGGGGGCTGTTCAGCTGCTTGGATTAGACTCCCCTGGTCTCCCCCCTGCTGGTTCTTCTCGGGTTGGCTGCATCTCTCTATGGAGGGCACAGCTAGACTCAAACTGCCTTCTCCACACAGTTTTCTCCCCAGACCAGCAGCATTGCCATCACCTGCGAATTTGTGAAAAATACAAATACTCCAGTCCTACGCCAAACCTACTGAGGCAGAAACTCCAGGGGGAGGCCCAGCAATATATGTTTAACAAGCCCTGCAAGTAATTCGTACACAGTTTGACAACCACTGCTGTAACTAACTACTCTTCTTTTCTCTCTCACAGCTACTAACCCTGTGATACTGTCCAGTCCTTTGTTGTTTTCCCCCAAACTCTGTTTACCTTTGTAAATAGTCCTTTTACTATATTCAAATTACTCATTTTGAGTATGCCGTGGTTTCCTGCAGGACCCTAACAATGTCAACAAGGGGCTTCTTGGGATCCAAAAAATAAGACAGCTAACTGCTTTGTCCTCTGCCTGTGAAAAGGACAGGCCCACTGACCAAGCTGAAAGAAAAAAACCTGCGATGGGATAGCCAAGTAAGATCTAGTTACAGATCACCCCAAAATCCTTTAGGCAAAAGCTTGCAGTGGATCTCTGTGTTTCAGGAAATGTTTGTTTGGTAAACTAAGAAATGATGTAATATTCTTGTGAGACATATGACTAAAATCTGAGGTTTTTGTGTAGGCTTGGGCTGTAATGTTGGTTTCTACCAAGGACTTTAGTCTGAAGAGGGAAAATGCTAAAATAAGTTGCTACTTGCAAAAGGAAGCTGATGGTATTTCTTTCCTTTGGCCTGGGCCAAAGCTATAGCAAGCTAAATTCATACCATTTATTTTTCATCCAATATGAAAGTCTTATAGACCAAGACATAACATTTGAGCACCAATAGAGAATAAACGAGTTCAAAGGGTCAGTCTGACTAGAATGTATAATGCCTAAGACAAAGGGAGACTGTTTCTAGGTGTTTGTTTCCTCAGGTCTCTTGTCACAAGGAGTCACCTTGTTTCCAGGGCATAAATCCAAGGCAGAAATATTTAACAGAGGTCAGGAAGGTAGCCTTGAGTAAAACTGAGAAGCCCCACTCCAGCAAGTCATTTCCTTTGGAAATGTAAAGGTTAGTAAGCCTGGAATCAGGATAAGAAAGAGGCTTTGGGAAAACTTAGCCCAAAGTGCTAAACTAACACAGGTTTTTCTTGCCTTTGTGGAATGAATCTATTGCTTTTCCTACAAATGAAGAAACTGAGTAGCATCAAAGTAGCATCTCTTATTTATGCTTTATAAATTTGGCCAGTAATAACTGGACCCTAAAAAATGGTGAGTCAGGCTAAGCTTGTCTTCAAATTTTGTCTTTAATTCACTTTTTAAAAACAATTCCCCTCCATCTCTCCTTCCCTTCTCCCTTTTCCCCCCTCCCCTGCCCCAGAGATCCATGGTATCCTCAAGCTGTAACCTGTCTGTTCACAGCCCACCACTTGAACAACCTTCCCAGGTTTTCCCCTCTTTGAACTTTTCCAGAGCACACTCAGAATTTAAAGGAACAGGGCCCTATCCCTCAGGGCCTAATGCAGATTATGGTTATCTAATTACCACTGGGTAAGGGATTGCTTGGTAACCCTCTTGCCTGAGGCAGCTACCAGAGTGAACTGATCTCAGGGACATAAGGCCCTGCCAATCAGTAGCTGTGTGATCTTGGGAAAGTTACAAAGAAAGATGCAAAGAATCATAGATTCTTGGGGTTGAAAGGGATCAGTGCTTGAATACATAGTCTAATACCTTACAGAGGTTTTATCCACCTTCTATTTAATAGAAGAAAATAACTTCTATCATTTATTGAGCACCTCCTATGGGCCAAGGCCTGAGCTAGGCATTTGTATATATTGTCACTAATCCTGAAAATAACCCAGCAAGGTAGTTAACATTAGCCCCATTTTACAAATATGAAACTGAGACTTGATAGGGTGACTTAGTTAGTCCAAGTGGCAAAGCCAGGGTTCGTACCCATTGCAGTTAGCCTGGAAGTCAGTACTCATTCCACTTGACTGTATGATCTTCTGAGAGATCCCATTCTAACCCTATAACAGAAGCATACTTTATTTTTTTTAATATTTTATTTATTTATTTGGTTGCACCAGGTCTTAGTTGTGGCTTGCAGCCTCCTTAGTTGCGGCTCGCCAGCTCCTTAGTTGTGGCATATGAACTGTTAGTTGCAGCATGCATGTGGGACCTAGTTCCCTGACCAGGGATCAAACCGAGGCCCCCTGCATTGGGAGCGTAGAGTCTTATCCACTGTGCCACCAGGGAAGTCCCTGAAGCATACTTTATAATGAGCTGAATTTGTCTTCCTCTACCTCCCACCCACCTTCACCTCCAAGTTCTACCCCTCTGGGTATAGCAAAGTCGTCTTCCTCTTCTACATGCCACTCCTTCAGGTATTTGAAGACTACAGACTACTTTGACCATCCTGAAAATATTCAACCTTTCCTCCTATGAAAGTTTAAAAACCCTTCACTCTCTACTGATTCCTCTGCAGTTCGTCTATGTCCCATAAATCAACAACAAAAACCTGAAGCTTAATATATGTACAGAAAAGTGCACAGATTATATGTACACAGTGCAATTTTTACAGAGTCACTCCTTGATCGAGCAACAGAAGCATTACCAGAACCCTAGAAGCCCATGCTATCTCGTCTCTGTCTCCCCCAGAGGTGACCCACACCCTGACTTTTTTTTTTTTTTTTTTTTTTTTTTTTTTTTTTTTTTGTGGTATGCGGACCTCCCTCTGTTGTGGCCTCTCCCGTTGCGGAGCGCAGGCTCCGGACGCGCAGGCCCAGCGGCCATGGCTCACGGGCCCAGCCGCTCCGCGGCATGTGGGATCCTCCCAGACCGGGACGCGAACCCGGTTCCCCTGCATCGGCAGGCGGACGCGCAACCACTGCGCCACCAGGGAAGCCCCCACACCCTGACTTTTAATACATGGATTATATAGAGGGAAGCACACAATCTGCATCCTTTTGTGCCTGCCTTCGTTTGCTCAACATTGTGAGAGTTTCATGTCATATTGTGTGGACCTATAGTTGGTTCATTCTCATTCCTTTCTGTGTACTTATTAAAAAATTGTGGTAAAATATGTATAATATAAAATTTACCATCAAAACGATTAAGTGTACAGTTCAGTGGTATTAAGTATATTCACAAGATTGTGCAACTGTCACCACCATCTGTCTCCAGAACTTTTTCATCTCCACAAACTGAAACTCTGTGTTTATTAAACAATAACTCCCCACCTGGCCCTCCTCCAGCCCCTGGCAACCACGATTCTACTTTCTGTCTCTTTGAATATGCCTTCTTTAGGTACCTCATATAAGTGGAATCATATAGTATTTGTTCTTTTATGATTGGCTTATTTCACTTAGCATAATGTCCTCAAGATTCATCCATGTTGTAGCATGTGTCAGAATTTCCTTCCTTTTTAAAGCAAAATAATATTCCATTGTACAGATATACCATGTTTTTCTTTTTAAATTCTGTGTACTTTTTAAAGTGTGTTGACTTATATGGGACCCAGTGTTCCCAGTGGATCTGGCATGAGCAGGTCCTTTGCACAGCTCCACGACTGCACTCCCACACACTTTTTTCTTGCTTTCAAGTCTGGCTCCCACCTAGACAGAGTGCTCTTTGGACCTTATGCACCTTTGCTTCCCCAGCACCTAGCTCCAAGTAGAAATTCGGTGAACAATATCTGGTAATAAATGAATGAAAGTATAACAGCCCCGTGAAGTTCCTCCTCTTTACCTCTCTGAGCCTCAGTTTCCTCATTCTTGAAATGAAGGGTTCAGACTACTGATTTCTTAAATCTTGCCTAGGTTGACATTCCTGATTTTATGACAGACTTGCATTTCACAAGGCTCTTTGGTGACCTATTCCAAGGGTTTGACAAACAAAACAACAGTAATTTTTTAAACTACTTTTATGTGTTTCAGTTTATATATCAATAATTTCAGCTTATCCCTTGGGTAACCCTGTTAGGAAATGTGAGACTTGAAGGCTCTGTGAGAAATTCTTCTGGACAAGGAAAAAGACTTGCAAAGTGGGTCACTAAGGAGGTCTCTGTTAGGGAGAGGTTTGCCAAGCTAATTTCTCTCATTCAGTGGCTCAATTGAAAAGCTTCCAGGGCTGTAGGGAAGCTGCAATTCCCAACTCAGTCAATAGGTGGCCATTTAACTGCACCCAGAGGGGACAGATGAAAACAACTCCAGCCCCAGAGCCAGGATGGTCCCAAAGTGGCAGTCAACCAAATTAGCATTTTTCTAGGAGACTTTGCATATATAAAATGGTTAGAAGGCCCTGAGCATTCTGAAATATGCTATCACTGGCAATAGACTTAGAATGCTGCCCACTCTGTTCCTGGATAAGATGAAATACAGCAACAATATTTTATTCTCCATCTTGTGACTTCTGGTTCTTATTCTCCCCTCTCTTCCTTCTCCCTCAACCAATTTATGAGAGGCATGAAGCCAAATTTTGATAGGCCCATGATTGAAACACACTGACTTAAAATGTCTCAAGGGACAGTAAATTTACAGGCAGATCAGTAGCTCTCCAGCTGGAATTTTTAAAGGAGACTGGGCTTACTGTCTTATGAAAGAGAACACACTCATACATATTTCGAGAACATTTGGAAACTTCTGTGTCAGATCAGATCAAGATCCATTCAAATAAATATTCTCTTCTTGCCAATTGCTGCTAATAAAGGGATGTATATGCCTCCAGATATTCTTTCCTAAGTACATACCAGCATGTTTTCTTCTTTATAAAAAGAAAAACTAACACCTTCAAATAATCTTTAAAACTTTATTGTAAAAAGGACTATTGATTAAACCATGACATCTAACTCTTAACCTCACTCTCCATTCTCTTCTCTTACTTTGAACATTCATGGGTTTTGGTAAAGCTGTGTTCAGTTATTTCTTATTTTATCTTTCAAAAAATTAACATTAATTTATTTTGGCCTCCTTCTGAATCTTTACATGCTATGGGCATTTCTGCTACAAAGGTATTTTTGCCAATTCCTACAACTTTCTCTTATCCTTTCGAATTACAAATTTGATGACTGAACCTAGGTTATATTTTTTAGATTGATTCATAACTTTTGAAACATTCGTTGCTCTATTTTATTATTGTTGCTTCCTTAGTTTCAAGCACTGCTAACTTAAGGTGGACTTAGCGCACACTCCTGTTCTTCATTCTATTATCTTAATAAAAGTTCTGTGACCCTCCTGTTCTATTCATTCTTTAACATTTGCAATGCCCCAGTGGGTTAAAAGCAGACAGAAATTCAGAAACTAAATAAATAGCTGTTTTGGGAGACCACAGAGAACAGCTTCAACCTACACATTAGTGTTATATCAGGCTAGAACAAAATAATGAACATGAAAGCCCTTTGAAAAATACAAAAGCATGCCATGCACATGTAATATTTGGCTTGACTTGAAGAGGAAACCAAGCTGAAATGGCTTATTAGGATTTACCAAATGCCTGGGGTCAAACATCTGAGGAAAGAGTTTGGAGACATAACTAGCCTTATTTCTTAAACTGGTTGAATACTCTACATTGTTTACTTACAAGTGTTCTGGCTACAATTGTGACTTAACACATTTTATTTTATTTTATTTTATTTTATTTTTTTTTTCGGTACGTGGGCCTCTCACTGTTGTGGCCTCTCCCGTTGCAGAGCACAGGCTCCACGGCCATGGCTCACGGGCCCAGCCACTCCGCGGGATGTGGGATCTTCCCGGCCCAGGGCTCGAACCCGTGTCCCCTGCATTGGCAGGCGGACTCTCAACCACTGCGCCACCAGGGAAGCCCAACACATTTTAGTAACAGAGAAATAGGGAGCATTTTTATTTTACAGTAACCTAGAGATTCCAATAAATATCAGGGGACATAAATCAGCACAAAGTCTTAAAAGTGACTGGTCTGACAAGAAGGAGCCAGTGTAATGTGGCTTTTCTATTAGCTTGGCTATAAAGTTGGCTATTAACTTAGCACCTAATTGGATCCTCCTACAGTGTATCATAAAAGCATTCAGTCCTGCAGGCTAGAGAACATTTTGTGCTTGCTGAATGGTGTTTAAGATACTTTAAAAGTCTGGTTATGTTTGAGTGATGACTAAACATGACTTTATTATATCGGACATTTAGAGGTGGTAGGCATGGTGTCTTCCTATACAGAATTGTGTCTGAAGGGCTGCATCTGAATCCTAGCTCTACCATTTACAAACTGCATGACTTTGGTCTTATATTTTAGCCTTTATGAGCCTCAGCTTCTTCATCTGTATGATGAGGGTAACAGTATCTGTCCTTCTTACTTCATAGAGTTAAAAGAATTAAGATAGACCATGCACAGAAAAGAGCTTTGGAGACTTAAGCACTATACACACATTAGTTACAATTAACCAAATGTAACCCTCATGTTTTACCAATGAGTAAACTGAGGCCCAGAGAAGCTAAATGATTTGATGAAAGACCTATGGTGGCAGAGTTAGATTTAGAACGCAGATCTCCACAGCCTCTTTTCTTTGTGGTATATCAATCAGTACTGTTTTTTGACATTTTCTATAAACTAAGGTCTATATCCATGATTCATTTACATATAATTTACTGCCCAGCTAGCTATAAAACGTCATTAAAATTTAACTTTAAGTTTGTTAGAAGCTAGATTTAATTACCATGTGTGTGTAGATGCATTACTGAACTTACAACTAAAACTATAGCTAGGCTAGTCCCTGAAGGAAAACATTTTTTGTTTTTATTTTGCATGTCAGTGCTTGGCTAAAACCTCTGTTTTTATAAGAGTCATGTGAGATAATCTAAACCCTAAATCTAATTACAAAGAAGAATCTACAAAACAAATTCAAACCTTGTATGAAAGCCAAAACTTTCATTGTACTTTGATGGTCTTCGTAAAATAACTTTTTTCACCTTCATCCTAACATATATATTTTAAACCTGTTATTTTACCATTAACATAAAAAGGACCCGTCCTGTATTGTGGCCTCAGAGATAGCTTATTCTAATATTATTTTTGTCTCAATAGATTCATTTATCAATAATGTGTATGTGAAAAAGCATTTTATCTAAAGGTGCTTTTATTGTTTTAAATAAGGCTATTCTGGGTTTTCCCTTATACTTAAAATTTATGATGGATTTTAATGTCTAAAATTTGCTTACAACTTTAAATTCCTATGATCTAGAATTTAGAATTACAGGAAGAAATGGGATCAATATTTATTTTTCCAGTTATAATCATGTAGAGATTGGGGCTAGTTTCTCTTCCACAGAAAAAAATACATAGGGGCATGTTCAACCTTGGGACCTTATTAAGGAGTATCTCTCAAGTTCTTTGTGAGTTTATAGTATTTAATTTTACAGTGTTCTACAATGGAAAACACATGGAATTTATATCTAAAATTTGGGCACATCTTACCTGATCTTGAGCAGGATATTAAGCCTCTCTAGATCTCAGTTTTCTAATCTTTTAAATGGGGTTGTTTCAGCAGGATGCCCAGAACTTATAAGATTTTTTTAAGTGAGGGAGGGTTGGCAGTCGATTGAAAGAATCTAGAAAAGCTATTGCTTCAAAGCTAGAGAGTTTTTCAGTTTAGAAAGAGGTAAACACTTGACTACTCATTGTTGTCACCCTTTGTCCTGGTGAAATGACCCAATTAAGCCCTTTACAAAATGTAAAACTCGTAACTCCCTGGGTGGTGGAAAGCACTTTGAGGAAACCTAAACACCGATGCTCTCAGTGGAGAACCTGGCTAGGTATTCTCATTGGTAACACAATTGCTTTTAGCCTTCAAACCTATGCTCTCTCTGCCTGCTTTGTCACGTTTGAGGAGGAGACAGTGCTGCTTTTATTTTCATATGAATCCAAATGGGTCAGGGCAGCCCTGTTGCTTGTGCCTGGGGAAACGTGTATTCTTGTAAGAGAAGGTGCTATCCAGAAATCTGAAACTGAGGCCCTGGAGATGGCAGGGTGTTTACATCTAGAAAATGAGGACAATGAAACTTACCTTGGAATGTGGTTGTGTGAATTAAGTGAGCTAATATGTGTAAGGCTCCTGGCACATAACAGATACTCGACAAATAGTAGCTATTTTGAAAATGCCCAAGATTGTTTTCCAAGTCCTACCATGGTCTCTTCATCTGGCATACATCAGGGGATGTGGCAGAAAGCAGGGCAGCACTTATACTGGTGCTGGCCTGAATGGTCCCACCCTACACCTGCGACATGCACCTGAAAACCTTAGGCAGGGCTCTGTGTGGCAATTGGACAGGGTTCACTACAAAAGTAGTCTGTACTCCTAGATCCTCCCAGGGCTGGCCCAGGGAGACATGTGACCTGCAGTTCAGCAGAAATGTAGGCAAGGGGTATATGCTCGGTCCCTAGTTTACATAGGCTTGCATTCATTTATTGAAACTTCAAACAGAAGAGACACAGCAGTACAAGGCAAAGGGACACTGCTGCCAGAGAGTGTGCCCAGGACAGTGCTATCTTGAAGCTCTCTGATTATTTTAACCTCCAGTAACTGCCTTTAAGTAAATGACAACTAAGAGCATGAATTTGATGCTGAGCACCATCTTCCAAAGGTTTAACAGATATGAGTTGTGGAGGAATTAGGATAATGGGATTACATGGAAGTTTCTTCTAATTTTGCATATAAGGAAATAGTAAGCAAGGTGACCAGCAGAGTAAAAGCGGGCAGGTGTGAACCAGGCGTCTAAGGGAGTGGGAGATGCAATGGAATAGGCAGGCAGAATGGAGGGCGGGGGGTGGGGGGGTGGGGGCGGGGCACGTGATGTCCATGACCACAAATTTAAATTGAGTCCAGTTAGCATGGTTGTGTGCGTCTCCCCAACACTTTTAAGTGTGAAGTAGGCAGAGCTGGTATTAATTAGAGTTAAGAGTTTGCCAGACAAGTGCTGTGAAAGGAGAGAGGGGCAAAGAAATTGATGGTGTATGAAAGGGCTGTCAATGGAAGTTGGATAAGGAGGGAAGTAAAGACACAATGGGAGGAGGGGGGATGAAAGAGGTCAGGGTCAATGGATTCTAGGTCCCTAGTGGGCTTGAGGAAATTCTTTAAGCAAATCTTGGCATCAAAATCTTTTTCCTTTTTTTAGGTGTTTTAAGAGTGGGACATTTCCTTGACATCTTCCCACTTTACCCTTTCCCACTTTTTCCTTCTCCTTTCCATAGTTTAAATAGTAAGTTCAAGAGGTGTTGCTTTGCTGAGAGACATTTTTCCCAGTGTAGATTCTTGTATTTCTGGCAAAGAAGGAGTTAAATGGTGTTATTTGGAAGTACTTTAACATTATCCAGATTTGGCTTAGAGATAGGATTATGCTGATGTCCTTTATTTTTCTCCTTAATTTACAAAGAGCTCTTTTATCTCAGACATTCTGGTGCTTTATTGGAATTTTCTAAGTAATGCAGCCTAGCACAGAGCAGTTTTTTGGGAGAGCTGCAATCTGACCCTTAAATTGGGGTAGGATTCTAGCAAAACAGAGACCTCCTGGCCAGAGCTTCTGCTCAGATTCCTAACAGGAACACACTTCTCATCAGAATGGCTGCAGAAGTCAGATGACAGAGGGCTTTTATCAGTTTGTTGCACTGGTCTTTCACCTACCTGAAAACTATCTTAAAATGATTGCTTTCCAAAGGCAATGACACAGCAGTCTGTTTTCTAGAGACCTTACACTCAATAAGTTCCTTGCTCAGAATGTTTGCCCTGGATATTCCAGAGGTGCTTTAAGGTAGAACAGGTGGTTCACAAAGGCACAGAAAGGATGGAGAAGAATAGAATCTTGTAAGATTCTGAAATCATGAAAAGTGAAAAAGGCCCACGAATATGTCCATTATCCCTGCCTTGCTGGAAGGGACCCTAGATGGTCTCCATGTCCATCTTTCTACATCTACATGGGACTGAAGTAAAGCTGTTTCAGAAAGAGAGCATTCTGCCCACTTGGAAATTAGGTCTCATGCTCTGTCAATGCCTCAGGAATTTTTTAAAGTTGATCTTATATTTATCTTTAAGAAGATTTACTCTTCCACACTTTTACTCATTCTTCTATTGACTATTAGGGGATATTTCCGATTTGGAAGGTAATTCACTCCTTGTTGCTATAACAAACACACCTAATTTTTGAATTATCTCGTTACCCCAAGAAAAACTAATCATGGTAATCTAGGGTTTAAGTCTTGACTTTTTGTTTTTTTGAACTTGTGAAGAGCATAGCCTTTTGTAAGGTGACTTGAATTCTCCCTGAGTTCACCCCCCTTACCTTTCCTAGAACTATGGAATGGTAGACAGAGAAATAGGGCTGAAGTCAGAAGCCTCAAACCCAACTCTCATATTACAAGCTGCATCATAGTTTATATTATTCTTAATTTATAGCCCCATTTCATCATCTGCAAAATGTGAAGCATACCTATGCCCCAGATAAATCAGGTAACAAGTGTAAAAAGTACTTTGTAACTGGAAAAATATTGCAAAAGTGTGGCTCTTTTTAGGGTTTACTCCCAAATGCTCCATGTTAGCTTGTTTGGGGTCCTTCCAGGGCCCCTCTCCTTCCCTCCTCTCTTTCTTTGCCTGCCTTCCCCTCTCCTTTCCCTAGTGTCCAGCTGTCCTCCATGAATGTTGCTGTAGCAGAAATCTCAGAGACTACACAAAAGCTAAAAATTCAGTCAAAGAAGAAATTGATACCAGTGTACAGAAACCTTCTTCCTGCTAATCACATTTCTTAGAGGGCACTGTAAGACTGGCAAAGGAGGAAAGAGAGGAAAAAGCAGACTGGAGACACTGGTGATGAGAGCAGGAGAGGAGAGAAGAAGAGTAAAGGAAACAGGAAAGGATCCACTAGAAATGGAGGAGCATAGAACTCAACATCCCCCCAAGCCCCTGAACCCAGCTGGGAAAGGAAGGGAGAAGGACAGCATTATTCCAACAAACTGTGAAACTCTATAAACGGGAGTTTATACAGAAAAGAGCAAAGTCAGCACAAGAGAAGGAAATTCTTTTCAGGGAGGAGAGTATCAGGTAGCACTGCAGGTAGGTACTGTGATAAACTGAAGTTATGATAGAGTATGAATTGCTGAGAATAGTTTAATAAGAGTATGTGATTCCTACCAATTACTATAAATCACTATCATATTTTGTATTGCAAGTAAAAGTATACAGTGGAATATAGAAAACATATTTGCTTAAAATGTGGTTGACTTCTGCACAGCAAAGGAAACCATAGACAAAATGAAAAGACAACCCACAGAATGGGAGAATATATTTGCAAAAGAAGCAACCAACAAGGGATTATGCAAATGAAGCAACCAACAAGGGATTAATCTCCAAAATATGCAAACAACTCATGCAGCTCTATGTCAAAAAAAACAAAAACAAAAAACAACCCAGTCAAAAAATGGGCAGAAGATCTAAATAGACATTTTTCCAAAGAAGACATACAAATTGTCAAAAAGCACATCAAAACTACAATGAGATATCACGTCACATCGGTCAGAATGGCCATCATCAAAATGTCTACAAACAATAAATGCTGGAGAGGGTGTGGAGAAAAGGGAACCCTCCTACACTGTTGGTGGGAATGTAAATTGGTACAGCCGCTATGGAGAACAGTATGGAGATTCCTTAAAAAACTAAAAATAGAGCTACCATATGATCCAGCAATCCCACTCCTGGGCATATATCTGAAGAAAAACATGGTTCGAAAAGATACATGCACCCCAGTATTCATTGTAGCACTGTTTATAATAGCCAAGACATAGAAGCAACCTAAATGTCCATCGACAGAGGAATGGATAAAGGTGATGTGGTACATATATACAATGGAATATTACTCAGCCATAAAAAAGAATGAAATAATGTCATTTGCAGCAACATGGATGGGCCTGGAGATTATCATACTAAGTGAAGTAAGTCAGGCAGAGAAAGCCAAATATCATAGGATATCACTCATATGTGGAATCTGATTTTAAAAAATTATACAAATGAAATTATTCACAAAACAGAAACAGTTACAGATATCGAAAACAAACATATTACCATATGACCCAGCAATCCCACTACTGGGCGTATACCCAGAGAAAACCATAATTCAAAAAGACACATGCACCCCAATGTTCATTGCAGCACTATTTACAATAGCCAGGTCATGGAAGCAACCTAAAGGCCCATCAACAGATGAATGGATAAAGAAGATGTGGTACATATATACAATGGGATACTACTCAGCCATAACGAAACTGGGTCATTTGTAGAGACGTGGATGGACCTAGAGACTGTCTTACAGAGTGAAGTAAGTCAGAAAGAGAAAAACAAATATTGTATATTAATGCATATATGTGGAATCTAGAATAATGGTACAGATGAACCAGTTTGCAAGGCAGAAATAGAGACACAGATGTAGAGAACAAATGTATGGACACTAAGGGCGGGAAAGCAGGGCAGGGGGGTGGTGAGATGAATTTGGAGATTGGGATTGACATATATACACTAATATGTATAAAATAGATAACTAATAAGAACCTGCTGTATTTAAAAAAATAAATAAAATTCCACCCCCAAAAAACCTTATGGTTACCAAAGAGGAAATATGGTAGGGTGGGGGGGGATAAATCAGGAGCTTTGGATGAACATACACACACTACTATATATAAGATAGATAACAACAAGGACCAAGGACCTGCTGTATAGGGAACTCTACTCAATATTTTTAGATAACCTATATAAAAAATAATATTAAAAAATGAATATATGTATAACTGAATCACTTTGCTGTACACCTGAAACTAACACAACATTGTAAATCAACTATACTCCAATAAAAAAATTGTTTAAATGTGGTTAGGACTCATGCTTTTACGCACTATCCACATGGTAGAGAGAATGTGGGAGATGAACTGGGAGCAACACACATTCCCATCTGCCTGCTTCCCTCCTCTAAAGAATCAAGTGGCGCTCTGCAATCACTTGGAAGCAGGAAGACAGGTTTTTCATGGACACCAGGTGTGGGAGTTGAAAGAATGAAGGAATTGGAGGAGGAATCACGACTAAGGTGTGGGCTGGGATTCACAGAAGTATAGTGGCCTAGATGGATCAGCAATCCTATTAGGGACTAGACGCTTTCTAGTGGAATTTCTTGAGCAGGCAAACTGCTAATACCTAGTCTACCTGTAATTTAAGGGAGCTACGCAAGCCCATTTGCAGACCTAGGTTGCTATGGAAATATCACCACCCAATACTCGATCTCTTCTGACACATATATAAGATGTCTTTCTCTGAGCCTGGGGAAAGACAGTAGCAGACCATATTATGCCCTGGTCTCCTATCCCCACCAAGACTATTTCAGAAACTAACATGAGGGGTAGCAACAGGTTAGTGAGCTGAGGTTGGGAGAATTATATTCTGCATCTTCAAACTCCCCAGGGAACAAAAAACTACAAAGGTAAACTATTTCTGTTTCACATTCCAAAATTATCCCATGACTCATCCCATTCTTCTTTTTTTTTTTTTTTTTTTTTTTTTTTTTGCTGCATTGGGTCTTCGTTGCTGCGTGCGGGCTTTCTCTAGTT
>NC_041224.1:88152759-88210345 GCF_002837175.3 Physeter macrocephalus
AGTAATTGTGGCACACAGGCTTAGTTGCTCCGCGGCATGTGGGATCTTCCCGGACCAGGGATCGAACCCGTGTCCCCTGCATTGGCAGGAGGATTCTTAACCACTGCACCACCAGAGAAGTCCCCCATTCTTCTTTCTTGATTAGTTCTTTTCTTTCTGATTACATCCATCTCAGGCAAATCTAACTTCTGTTACCCCACTGTGAGCACGAGTATGGGTTTCCCATAGACTGTTGTTTTAAGATTCATCAAGTTAACTTCACTCCTGCTTTGGCTGCTCTGAAATTACCCACCTTAAGCAAAATTGAATGTAGGTGCCTTATCTAAAGGTTGAATAAGGCGCCATTGAAAAGTGAGGGCATCTTTTGTTGGCTGGGGAGACTAGACTTTTTTTCTCATATGATTCAGGTATATACCTCTGCCACCAGGTCTCTAGGGAGCTTTCACAGCCATAAGTTATCTGCTTATGCTCTGTGGTCAGCAAGAAGAGAAAACACAAAAAAATTCTAGGCTACTCCATTGGCTTCAAAACTAGGATTTGATGACTTCTGAGGTCTGACCTCACTTGCAGGTTCAGAATCCTAAAGCTGTGGCTTCTACATTCACATCCCATTCAAACAAGTTAAGCAACATTCAAGTCTCTGTTTTTCTAGGTCATTGTGTAAAGGAAAGCACAGAGGGAGAATCATTGCCTACAGTGCAAAACCTTCAACTTCCACTGTGAATAGAGCCAGTGAGACTGAACAGAGAACATCTTCCATTGCTACCTGCTAGGTGTTATAACAAGGGAAGGCAGGGACAGTTACTTTGTATAAATCAGGAATGTTATGGGGATAAGAGGGGTTTATCCTTTTGTTTGTATGGGAAAATTAAAGAATAACAAATATTTTGAGTACATATCAATTACCAGTAATATGCCCTAAATACAGCCCATCATACTTCCCTTGATATTTGAAATAGGCAGCTAGGTTTTATTTTCAGTATCTCCCCTTAGCACAAATGTGTTCCTAGCATTACATCCACACTTCATTACTTGACACTTTATCTTTTTGCTCTTAATAGGTTAGAATTTAACTGTTCCTGTTTCTTTTATTGTAATCCTCCCCCCATTTAAATTTGGAAGAATAAGGAGTATACAGAAGAAATGCATTATTTTAAAATAACAGTAAAGGTCATAACTTTCAGTCAATGAAAAGATCTTTCCTCCCATTCCAAAAGTATAGAAATAAAACACACATAACAAAACAAAAAATTAAATGCAATACATAAATAAGTTCAAAAGCAAGAGAGGGAAATCTCTGGATGCTAAAACTGATGCAGAAACTAAAAGCCATGAGAAGAGGCAAGTGAGAGCCAAGGCAGCTAATGCTTTAGGTGTCTTTTCATAAATCAGAAAATGGACCACCCTCTGAGTAGATTCACCCTCATGGCTGCAGGACTTGGTGAGTGGAGTTCAAGCATGATTTCACCCCAATGCACCACCTTGCCCAGGTGCCCTTGTGTAGGATATAATCTATACAACTGTACCCAGTGGCCCTGACAAGTGGGAACAGAAGCTACATCACTTAGAGGGGTTTTGAAGTTGGAAATAGGCCTTTGGGGCTGAGAGATAGAGTTTAAATTCATCTATGAGGAAAGGACACTAAGTCTTAAGTCATAGAGATCAGGGAGCTAATTGTAAACCAATGCTCATAGCAGCATTATTCACAATGGCTGAAAGGTGGAAGCAACCCAAGTGTCCATTGAGGGATGAATGGATAAACAAAATGTGATATATACATACATAGAATGTAATTCAGCCTTGGAAAGAAAGGAAATTCTGACACATGCTGCAACATGGACGAACCTTGAGGACATTACGCTAAGTGAAATAAGCCAGTCACCAAAACATAATACAGTATGATCCCTTATTTGAGGTACTTAAAATAGTCAAATTCATGGAGACAGAAAGTAAAATGGTCACTTCCAGGGGCTTAGGGGAGAGGAAAATGGGGAGTTATTGTTTAATGGGATGGAATTTCACTTTGGGAAGATAAAAGTTTTAGAGATGGATGGTGGTGGTGGTAGCACAACAATGTGAACATAGTTAATGCCACTGAACTGTACACTTAAAAATGGTTAAGACAGGTCTTCCCTGGTGGTGCAGTGGTTAAGAATCTGCCTGCCAATGCAGGGGACACGGGTTCCAGCCCTGGTCCGGGAAGATTCCACCTGCCGCGGAGCAGCTGAGCCCGTGTGCCACAACTACTGAGCCTGTGCTTTAGAGCCTGCGAGCCACAACTGCTGAGACCACATGCCACAGCTACTGAAGCCTGCGCGCCTAGAATGCTCATAGCAGCATTATTCACAATGGCTGAAAGGTGGAAGCAACCCAAGTGTCCATTGAGGGATGAATGGATAAACAAAATGTGATATATACATACATAGAATGTAATTCAGCCTTGGAAAGAAAGGAAATTCTGACACATGCTGCAACATGGACGAACCTTGAGGACATTACGCTAAGTGAAATAAGCCAGTCACCAAAACATAATACAGTATGATCCCTTATTTGAGGTACTTAAAATAGTCAAATTCATGGAGACAGAAAGTAAAATGGTCACTTCCAGGGGCTTAGGGGAGAGGAAAATGGGGAGTTATTGTTTAATGGGATGGAATTTCACTTTGGGAAGATAAAAGTTTTAGAGATGGATGGTGGTGGTGGTAGCACAACAATGTGAACATAGTTAATGCCACTGAACTGTACACTTAAAAATGGTTAAGACAGGTCTTCCCTGGTGGTGCAGTGGTTAAGAATCTGCCTGCCAATGCAGGGGACACGGGTTCCAGCCCTGGTCCGGGAAGATTCCACCTGCCGCGGAGCAGCTGAGCCCGTGTGCCACAACTACTGAGCCTGTGCTTTAGAGCCTGCGAGCCACAACTGCTGAGACCACATGCCACAGCTACTGAAGCCTGCGCGCCTAGAGCCCATGCTCCGCAACAAGAGAAGCCACCGCAATGAGAAGCCCGCGCACGCAACAAAGAGTAGCCCCCACTCGCCGCACTAGAGAAAACCCGCACGCAGCAATGAAGACCCAATGCAGCCAAAAATAAAAATAAATTAAATAAATTTTTTAAATTAAAAAAAATTAAGATAGTAAAATTTTGTGTATTTTTACCACAATTTTTAAATAAAAACTATTTTAAAATAAATAAATAAATACAAACTTTTAAAATAAGGTCATAATATTAATACAAGAAAAGGAGCTGAAGCCTAAGTCCCTACATAATGCCAGGAGCCAAAAAGGGCTGCCCATGAAGTAAATTTAAAGTACTGTGGACTTCAGTGGAAGTATCAAGGAATCCTGCTATGAGCCTATGCCATGAATCAAAAGAAATCAGAAATCCAGACCTGTGCCATTCATGAGTGTAAGATCTACCTGCAAGTTGTAAGAACCTTAAGTAGAAAAATACATATAAAAAGAGATCCATGGCAGGAGGGATGAATAGCTGGAGCACTATGGCAATGACCTTTTAGATACAATACCACAGGCATGATTCAGGAAAGAAACAATTGATAAGCTAGGTTTCATTAAAATTAAAAACATCTGCTCTGCAAAAGACAATGTCACTATCTCAAATGATATCTGCACTACCATGTTTGTTGAATCATTATTCACAATAGCCAAGACATAGAAACAACCTCTGTCCATCAACAGATGAATGAATAAAGAAGTTGTGATACACACACACACACACACACACACACACACACATATTGGAATATTGTTTAGCCACAAAAAGAGGAAATCCTGCTGTTTGCAACAACATGGGTGGACCATGAGGGCATTATGCTAAGTGAAACAAGTCAGACAGGGAAAGACAAATACTGTAGATCTCACTTATATGTGGAACCTTAAAAAAAAAAAAAGCCAGGTTGCTCTTGCCTTCTGAGACAGACCACATTCTGCCTATGGAATGTGTATCTCTCTCAATAAACCTGCTTTTACTTTACCTGCTCACTCTTGAATTCTTTCTTGTGCCAAGCCAAGGACCCTCACTTGGTGGCCCATCCCAGGAACTTGCCCAAGACCTGGGACATGACCATTCTCTCATGCCCCATTTTCCTGCAACATCTTTACAAAGGAAGAGAAGATAGTCTTCTCTCCCTCCACACTTTTCCTTTGTTTGTAAAAATGTAGCCCAC
Source organism: Physeter macrocephalus (assembly GCF_002837175.3). Classification (NCBI taxonomy): domain Eukaryota; kingdom Metazoa; phylum Chordata; class Mammalia; order Artiodactyla; family Physeteridae; genus Physeter; species Physeter macrocephalus. The sequence goes on from NC_041224.1 coordinate 88,156,945, forward strand.
TTAGTTCTTGGGGCAGAGCCCTCTTGCCTGCCCGCTTGTATCCTTCATGAGCATCCTATATTAATAAATCTACTTCTTACCTATCAAAAAAAAAAAAAAAGCCAAACCCATAGAAGCAGAGAATAGAATAGTGGTTGCCAGGGGCTGGAGGATGGGGGAAATAGGGAGATGTTGGTCAAAGGGTACAACTTCCAGTTATAAGATGAGTAAGTTCTGGGGATCTAACATTCAGCAGGGTAACTATAGTTAACCATACTGTATTAATACTTGAAAGTTGCTAAGAGAATAGTAGATCTTAAAAGTTCTCACCACAAAAAAATAAAATTGTAAATATGTGAGGTGATGAATATGTTAACTAATCTTACTGTGGTAATTGTTTCACAATATATACATGTATCAAATTATCACATTGTACACCTTAAACTTACACAATGATATATGTCAATTATATCTCAATAAATGTGGGGAAAAAATAAACACTATGAAGGGCAGGCATTTAGTTTAAAGAAAGAAAAAGGAAGACAATGTCAAGAGTATGAGAAAACAATCCACAGAATGGGGGAAAAATATTTGCAAAAGACATATCTGATAAAGAACTGTTATCCAAAGTATACAAGAAACACTTAAAACTCAACATTAGGAAAATGAACAATCAAAATAAAGAATGAGCGAAAGACCTGAACAGATACCTCACCAAAGAAGAAATACAGATGGCAAGTAAGCATATGAAAACACGCTAAACAAGTTATGTCATTAGGGAATTGCAAATTAAAACTACAATGAGAAAGTACTACACACCTATTAGAATGGGCAAAATCCAAAACACTGACAACACCAAATGCTGACAAGGATATGGAGCAACAGGAATTCTCAGTCACTGCTGTTGGAAATGCAAAAGGGTATAGCCATTTTAGAAGACGGTTTGGCAGTTTTTTACAAAACAAAACATAGTCCTACCATGCAATACAGCAATCACACTCCTTGGTATCTACTCAGAGACGCTGAAAACATGTCCACAAAAAATCTACATGCAGATTTTTATAGCAGCTTTATTCATAGCTGTCAAAATTTGGCATCAACCAAGATGTCCTTCAGTAGGTGAATGGATAAGTAAACTGTAGTACATCTACACAATGGCATATTATTCAGTGCTAGAAAGAAATGAGCTATCAGGCTATGGAAAGACATGGAGAGCCTTAAGTACATATTACAAAGTGGAAGAAACCAATCTGAAAAGGCTACATACTGTGTAATTCAAACCGTATGATAAGGTTTGAAAAGGTAAAACAGTAAAAAAAGATGGAGACAGTAAAAAGATCAGTGGTTACAGGGGTTAGGGAGGAAGGAGGGGTGCATAGGCAGAGCACAGAGGATTTTAGGACAGTGAAACTATTCTGTATGATATTACAATGGTGGATACATTTGCCAAAGCCTATAAAATGTACAACACTGAGAGTGAAACCTAATGTAAGCCATGGTCTTTCTGTGATAATGATGTTGTGGTTCATAGATTGCAACAAATAAACCACATGGTGTAGGATACCAATAGTAGGAGAGGATGTGGGTGGGTGGGGACAGGGGATATATGTGAACTCTCTGTACTTTCCACTATAAATCTAAAATACTTGAAAAAATAAAATGTATTATTTATTTTTTAAAAAAACTACCAGAGAGAAAAAAAGAAAATACCTAAAAGAGAATGTCACCTGAGAGATATTAGACTCCTCGTCAAAACAGTAGATTTCAGAAAGCAGTAGATTAATATCTTCAAAGTACTGAGGAAAAATAATGGTAACGTAATCTATGTAACCTTAATTAATAATGAAGTCAAAATAAAGACTTCTTGAGACATTTAAAGACCAGGGCAATTTACTACCCAGACCCTCATTGAAAGAACTACTAAACTTTCTTATTTGGGAAAAATAAAATTAAAAACATGAAGAAGCTCCCATTGGCCAAATATAGGAGAAAAAGTGAGCATCAAATAGAATACTGACTATTAGATTAAGACACATTAAATATATGAAAATCCCCAAGTTCATAATTTTACAGAATCAAAAAGCAAACAAGAGAAAGCAAGCACACACCATTTGCACATGTTGGTCATTATTGAAAACTAGGTTACAAATGTTTATTTTGAAAATTGGCAATTAAAAATAATTAAGGATTTATCCTGCCTTTCCTGAAGGAGCTATGCCTCAGAATAACCAAATGGTTGATGAGAGAATTTTCTTCACAAAAGAACTTCAGTTAATAAATATAAAGCAAAAATAGAATAAGAAAATCTCCAATTTTCAGCCTAATCAAATAGTTGATACAGGCAAAGCTCATCAGTGGATGAAACCACTAGATAGAAGGTTGATGGAGAACAAGGAAGGGATGAGACTGTCACCATCTGAACCTACTGTCAATCTTAGCATCACTAATAATGATACAATCAGACATGCTAGGCCTCTTGATTTGATACAATATGAAGTCCAGAATATGGCACCAACTCTGAAGTATTTTTGTCAAAAGTATTGAGCCTAACTTTGCCTCCCTTAACCTAGTTTCCAGTGACAGGAATAAGTGATAGAGGAATAAGTTAGATGATCCCATGAGGGAGCAGGCAAATTCAGAATGTGGGACATTGTACAAGACAACTCATCTAATTTATTCTGTAAGTCAATGTCATATTTTAAAAAAAGAAGGAGGACTGTACTAAATCAGTTTTCTCAACTAGAGATGATTTTATCCTCAGGGGGACATTTAACAATGTCTGGAGACATTTTTGATTGTCACAATGTGAGCAGCGGTACTGGGATCTAGGGAGTAGAGGCCAAGGATGCTGCTATACATCTTACAATGCACAGGACAGACCCTACTCCCACCCCTACAAGAATTATCTGGTTCGAAATGTCAATAGTGCCACTGTTGGGCTTCCCTGGTGGCACAGTGGTTGAGAGTCTGCCTGCCAATGCAGGGCACACGGGTTCGTGCCCCGGTCCGGGAAGATCCCACGTGCCGCGGAGCGGCTGGGCCCGTGAGCCATGGCCACTGAGCCTGCGCGTCCGGAGCCTGTGCTCCGCAACGGGAGATGCCACAACAGTGAGAGGCCCGCATACCGCCAAAAAAAAAAAAAAAAAAGAATAGTGCCACTGTTGAGAAAGCCTGTACTAAAGGAGATTGAAAAGACACAACAATCTAATTTAGTGTCTGGGTCTTATTTGGATCCTGGTTTAAACAAACCAAAACCACAAAAAGACATTTTTGAGACACTCAGGGAAATTTGAATATACACTGGGTATTAGATGATACTGAAGAATTATTATTGGCCATGATACTAGTCTTGTGTACTGTATGTAAGAAAATGTCTCTGATTTTTAGATATGCATACCAAAGTATGTAGGGATAAAATGGCATGATGTCTAGGATTTTCTTTAAAATATCTCAGCAAAGAAAAAGAGACAGAATAGATAGGTTACATAAGTGTAACAAAATATTGATAATTCTAGAATCTTGGTGATGGCTTTGTGAGAGTTCCCTGTATCTTTGTGTATATATATATATTTTTAAAATTTTATTTATTTATTTATTGGCTGCGTTGGGTCTTCGTTGCTGCGCGTGGGCTTTCTCTAGTTGAGGTGCGCGTGGGCTTCTCATTGCGGTGGCTTCTCTCGTTGTGGAGCACAGGCTCTAGGCGCGTGGGCTTCAGTAGTTGTGGCACACGGGCTCTAGAGCACAGGCTCAGTAGTTGTGGCGCACGGGCTTAGTTGCTCTGCAGCATGTGGGATCTTCCCAGTCCAGGGCTCGAACCCGTGTACCCTGCATTGGCAGGCGGATTCTTAACCACTGAGCCACCAGGGGAGTCCCTCTTTGTGTATATTTGAACACAAAGGATATTCTTCAGAAAGAAGGAATTTAGCAAGAAACAATGAATGTTATTCATGAAGGAATCCTAGTGGACTGTAAGGACTAACAGGATTCTGGTTCAGACCAGTACAGATCCTCATTCAGCATGATGAACGGCATGGTGGACAAGCACTTTCAACTGCAACTCAGTGAGAAGAAACAAGGCCTCCATGCTCACCAAAAGATACTATATCTGAAAAAGATGTATTATGGTGGGTTCATTCTAGTTCAGAAGCTATGGTTATACAAGAACAAGATTTTTCTTACTTCATTTTTGTAGTAGAGGCTTTTGAGAAATTTGAATACTCTAAAAAATTTCAATATCAGGAAAAACCATTGAGCTAACAAGGAAGGAATCTTCTAGCATGCCTCTTATTTCTCTGTATTTTCAGAGACTGACATTTTTTACATCTCAATTTATTTTGATGACTGTACCTCTCAGAGTATTAAGGACAGATGATTTTCTATTTGTGATTTCCTTTAGCTTGTTATCATGCAAGGTCCAGACACCTAATATGACCTTATTAGTGTGGGTGCAGTGATGGGTGTGTTCCTCATGATTGATGGTGACATTGGTGGAAAGTCAAAGCCACACTTGCACTGACTGAATAGAATCCTACTGTCTGCTGGAAAGTGTCTGTGGAAAAAATCATTCACTTGTATTGCAGAACACAAGTATGGACCATAGCATGAGTGATTTTCACTGGTGTAGTGGGTTGGATAATAGTCCCCAGGATGAGATTTCCAAGTTCTAATCCTGGTACCTGTGAATGTAATTATTGGAGGATGGAGGGAATGAAAAGTACCCACCAAACTGAGATGGTATCTTGAGACCAAAAAAGGAGGGAGGCAGCTCCATATAATCAATGGATCAATTTACGATAGGGTAGCTTACTCATAGAGTGGGATTGGGAGGACAACGATCTGAAGCATTTGCAGCTGCATTCTGCCAAGGGCCTACTGGGACAATTTTACAGTTAACCTAGGGTATGCGGGTATGTGCTTGGAAACAGGAAGTGCATTCCTCAGTCAAGATGACTGAATGAGTAACTGGTCTGATGAGCACCAGGAATACGTCAGCAAAAGTCTTCATCATTGTTTGGGAACTAACGGAGCATAGACGCCACATACTCCTGATGATTATTAAACAATATCTATTAACTACAAAGCCTTTGACAACAGGGAAGTGATTTTTGTACTTCAAAAGAGCTGTCACCTTCTGGATTCTGCAGAAGTTACATTTGCATTCTGACTAACAGCTGGCAATAACAAGAAGTAAAATGAGATTCTTCTGTTTTCTCAGAATTTCATTTAAGGCCATAAAGTTGAAAACAAAGGGTAATAAATACTCCCACATTGGGAAGAAAGATGCTAGATACATCTATGCAGGATTTACGAAAAGATAAAACCCTTATGCACACATAATCTAAATATGAGAAAAAAAAAGTTTATTAGAAAAGGAATTCATAGAATCAAAAGATGTGGAGGTTTTTGTTCTTGGGAACACTCCCTACAGCTGTGCTAAGTGTATGTTGCACAACTGCAGGGGGCACCATTCACCCCTCAGTCATTGGAGATTTGTATAGTATTATACCAAATTTCCAGCAGATGGCAGTAAAGTATCTTGAGGAGTAAGGTACTTTTCCTAATTCACACAAGGTCATATGTGCTAGGAAAGGCACTATTCCTTTTCCTTCTTCTCCTCTACACCCTCCCCCAAGCCAAGTATGTAGAGTTTCAAGACAATCTTCACAGAAGTTGGGATAGCCTGCGACAGGAAAGACTAATATATCAGCCCCTGAATGAATGCTGGCTGAGTTACAGAAACTCTTAGGCCGCACCAAGCTGTTTACTATCAGAGCAGAGCCTGGGAGTCCTGGGAGAATCTGATAAGTGTCCCAGGAGACTTAGGCCTGATGCCTGCTCTCTATCTGGAGAGGGCTGAAGGCAGGAGACTGGTTAGAGCTACCATGACAGCAAAACAAGGGGAAGAGAGTCAGAACTAGTCAAACTGCTCTTCCACCATTCGGCATGGCAAGAATACATGAATTCCCTGGGCCAAATGGACACCTTGGCTACAGGTAGCCAGCTGTGAGCTGTCTGAAAGAAACTTGTCTAAGAGAACTGATCTCTGAGTGACAGCCCCCACCTCACCAAAAAGAGGAGATGTATAACAAGAGGACAGAAAAGGGGAGGGGAGATCACCAAAGGTCACCCAGAGAGAAGATCACCTTTGGCACAGAAAGGTGTGTGGAGATGCACCACAGGTTTGCCAAAGAACCCATAAAGGTGCCCCACAAATATTTGGTCACCTGCTATTACAGAAGGCATTCCTCAGCCAAGAGAAAACTACAAATAGCACCAACCTTTGCCTATTGACCTGGCATCCATTCACCCCTCCCTGCCCTGGAGAAGTCAGAAACTGAAAAAGAGTAGGAGCAAGAAAAGTGAAAAATAAACTATGCCCCACCTCCCCTTCCTCAGTGTGGTTCCCAAGGCACCAATCAAGCCTAAGGAATTACTTCTCACTGTATATCCTTTTGTTCTGTCTGAAGAGAATCTAGGTTTTTATTTGTTAGTCTCCCCCATGCAACTCACATGCATTAGGGAAAGCTAAGCATCCTACGACCAACAACAACCTACTCTCCACCATCCTAGCACTAGTTCTTATACTCTGAAAACTATAAAACATTGTTAAAATAGATTTTAAAAGGTCTAACTAAATGGAAAAACATCTTATGTTCATGGATAGAAGACTTAATATTGTTAAGAGTAAGCAATTCTCCTCAAACTGATCTACAGATGCAACACAATCCCTTTCAAAATCAAAGTTGGGTTTTTTCGCAGCCATTGACAAGCTGATCCTAAATTTCATATAGAAATGTAAGGATCCAGAATCACCAAAACAATCTTTGTTAAAGAACAAAGTTGGACGACTCACATCCTGATTTCAAAACTTGCTACAAATTTACAGTAATCAAGACAGTGTGGTACTGGTAAAAGAATAGACATATAGATCAATGGAATAGACTTGAAAGCCCAGAAATAAACCCTCTTATTTATAGTCAATGATCTGCTATAGGATGACGAGACAATTCATTGAGGAAAGAATAGCCTCTTCAACAAATTGTGCCAGGACAACTGGATATCCACATGCAGAGAATTAAATTGGACCTCTTCCTTACACCATATGCAAAAATTAACTGAAGATGGATCATAGACATAATTACAAGAGTGAAAATGATAAAACTCTTAGAAGAAAATAAAGGAATAAATCTTTATGAGCTCAGATTTGGCAAAGGTTTCTTAGATATGACACCAAAGCACATGTGGCAAAAGAAATAGATAAGTTGGACTTCATAGAGATTAAAAACCTTTGTGTTTCAAAGAATATCATCAAGAAAGTGAAAAGACAACCCACAATATAGGAGAAAATATTTGCAAATCATGTATATGATAAGGAACTTGTATCTAAAATATATAAAGGGACTTCCCTGTTGGTGCAGTGATTAAGAGTCCGCCTGCCAATGCAGGGGACACGGGTTTGAGCCCTGGGTCCAGGAAGATCCCACATGTCGCAGAGCAACTAAGCCCATGCGCCACAACTATTGAGCCTGTTGTGCTCTAGAGCCCATGAGCCACAACTACGGAAGCCCACACGCCTAGAGGCCGTGCTCCGCAACAAGAGAAGCCACCGCAATAAGAAGCCCGCGCACCGTAACCAAGAGTAGCCCCCACTCGCCACAACTAGAGAAAGCCTGAGCACAGCAGCAAAGACCCAATGCAGCCAAAAGTAAATAAATAAATTTATTTTAAAACTGAAATATATAAAGAACTCTTACAACTCAATAAAAAGAAAACCACCCACTTTTAAAATGAGAAAAATCGGATATAAACAGACATTTCTCCAAAGATATTAAAATGGTCAATAAATGCATGAAAAGATGCTCAATATCATTAGGCATCAGGGAAATGCAAATCAAAACCACTTTACAGCCACTATGATGACTATAATAAAAAAGGCTGATGATAATTATTTTTAAGAGTGTGGAGAAATTGGAGCCCTCATATACTGCTGATGGAAATTCTAAGTGGTGCAGACACTTTGGAAAACAGTCTGGAAGTTCCTCAAAAGGTTAAGGCTAGAGTTATCACATGACCCAGAAATTCTACTCCTAGGTATATACCCAAGAGAAATGAAAAATATGTCCACACGAAAACTTGTACACAAATGTTCATAGAATCATTATACATAATGGCCAAAAAGCAGAAACAACCCAAATGTCCATTAACTGATGAACAGATAAATAAAATGTGGCATACCATACAATGGAATATTATTCAACCATAGAAAGGAATTAAGTACTGATATATGCTACAACATGAACGAACCTTGAAAACATTATGCTATGTGAAGGAAGCCAGTTACAAAGGGCCACATATTGTATGATTTCATTTATATGAAATGTCCAGAATAGACAGATCTATAGAGATAGAAAGATTAGTGATTGCCTAGGACTGGAGTCTTAGGGGGAATGGGGAATGACAGTGACAGTTTTTGGAGGTGACAAAAATGCTCTAAAACTTACCGTGGTGATGGTTGCACAACTCTGTAAATATACCACTAGGACACTCAATTGTTTACTTTAAATAGGTGAATTATATCTCCATAACGCTGCCATATATTTATATATATTATTAGGTCTATCCCCAGAGATTGCAATTTTATTGGATTGGGGCATATCAAGATTTTAAAAAACTTTAGGTGATCCAAATGTGCAGCAAATCTTTATAACCACTGAACTGAGCTAATCATGGTTAGTTTTCCAGGGATAGATTTAGGCATGGGCATACGTGCAACTCTGGCCAATAAGATGTAAGAAGTTTGCTTAGGTTTTCTGGAACAGCTTTCAAGGAGTTATAGGAAAATATACATCCTCTTCCTTTGAACATTATGACTGGAATTGCAGCGGCTGTCTTGAAACCATGAAAGGAGTTAGTCTACAGACAAAGCTGACAAACTAAGGTTGGCAAAGAAGAAATACATGAAAAGAATCTGGGACTTCAGTTACTTAATTAAGCCACTGAATTAAGCAACCCTTAAATCAACTGGATTCTGGAACTCCTTATTTTTCACATTTCTTTGAGTTGGATTTTCTGTTGCTTCCAGACCAAAGTATCCTCACATACTGAGGAATATTTAAGGGGGAAGTGAAGAAGACCAGCCTTCGAAAGAGAATGAGAAGGAATGAACAGAGAAGCAGGGAGAAAACCAGAAGAGTGTAGTATCATGAAAGCCAAATACAAAGAATAGTTTAAGAAGGAAGGAATAGTCAACAGTGTAAAATGTTTCAAAGCAGTTAGGACAGGGTTGAGAGTACAGTGAAATCCAATTCATTTTGGCTTCTATCCAGCTGCAACAGTACACTGGCATAGTTGACCTCCACATATAGACCTGCACCACCCATTACAGTCTCTAGAAGCCATGAGTGTCTCTTTAAGTTTAAATTAATTAGAATTAAATAAAAATTAAAATTCACATACTCAGTAACTTTAGCCAGGATTTCAGTTGCTCAACAGCCACAGTATTGGGCAGATATAAAATATTTCTGTCATCACAAAAAATTTTCTTGGACAGCATTGATCTAAACAATGTGGAGCCTTTGACTCTCAGCCGTTTTGAATCCCAAGGTCAATTTTGTTATTCCTTCTGTTCACCTTTCTCTCCCCAAAGCTGAATCTTTGGAGAGTAACCATTGTACTATCCACCTTATTTTTCAGAGATAAACGTAATTATTCATTCTTTCTTTCTGTGCCAGATAGGTTTTATTTGTCCTTCAGATACACCCTCCACTCTTTATCACCCTGGTCTGTACCCCAGGAGGCAGATCAACAGCTTCCTTCCTTCTAATTTCTGGTTGGTTTTGGCCAATGGGAAGCACCCACAGGTCAGAGGGAAGAGGGAGAGAGACATCAGGATATTTATGCCCTGGCCCACTCCCTGAAGGATTGTGATGCATCAGCTATGTCCTTCCATCTCAAATCTCAGCCTCGGGCTTCCCTGGTGGGGCAGTGGTTGAGAATCTGCCTGCCAGTGCAGGGGACACGGGTTCGAGCCCTGGTCTGGGAAGATCCCACATGCCGCGGAGCAACTGGGCCCGTGAGCCACAACTACTGAGCCTGCGCATCTGGAGCCTGTGCTCTGCAACAAGAGAGGCCGCGATAGTGAGAGGCCTGCGAACCGTGATGAAGAGTGGCCCCCGCTTGCCACAACTAGAGAAGGCCCTCGCACAGAAACGAAGACCCAACACAGCCATAAATAAAAAATAAATAAATAAAAATAAAATCTCAGCCTCAATCAAGTGGCCCTCTCCATATATCCCTCTATCTCTAGCATCCATCTAGCTCCAGATCCTCTCTCACTCACCACTTTAAGCCTTCGAGTGGTACAGGGAGTCCTGCTGTTATCAATCATAGGGTACTACACTCTCCCTTGTGATTTTCCTGTCATATGCCCACACCTTTTAAAATAGTCCCTTTGGGGCTTCCCTGGTGGTGCAGTGGTTGAGAGTCCGCCTGCCGATGCAGGGGACATGGGTTCGTGCCCCAGTGCGGGAAGATCCCACATGCCGCGGAGCGGCTAGCCTGTGAGCCATGGCTGCTGAGCCTGCGTGTCCGGAGCCTGTGCTCCACAACGGGAGAGGCCACAACAGTGAGAGGCCCGCGTACCGCAAAAAAAAAAAAAAAAAAAAAAAGTCCCTTTATTAAACTCTCCTCCAATTATTATAACTTGAGTGTACAATGGGACCCTAACTAACAGACTTTCTTATATTCATTTATTCTCCAAGAAGATGGACCTGTACGTAGGATGACCAACCCTTTCAGTTTGCCCAGTATTGAGTACTTTCTCAATACAAGGGATTTTCAGTGCTAAAATCAGGACAGTCCCAATAAAACTGAGATGGTTAATTACCCTACTTGTATTTGTCTTTTAATATGATATTTAACCACATGCTAGTATTTAAAATTCCTGGGTACAGATAATTATCACTCCTTTATTGAACTACCTGTTTAATTTTTGCTCCTCTCTATCTATCCTGATTTTATCTTGGGAGCTATTGGTTTCTGTCAGATTTTTTTCCATCTATTTATATTCAGTGCCTTTGTTCCTTGGTGTTTTGTGCCTTCATACCCCAGTGGTATCTCTTTTCCAATGTGAGAAGAAGTCATACACAGTAACTGTTTGGTGATATAAACCATGTAACATTTTAAGATGTTTTCTTAAGTCTATAATGTTTATGGAAGTAAAATCTAGGTCATTTTCTTGCTACCTCCCTTCTTGGGATCAGTGAGTGACCATTCATCCAGGGTGATCAGTGTCTAAAAGTTGCCTGATTATTTCTGGTGTAGATAAAGAGAATAACAAACTTGCTTTAAGGGTCACCATAAGTATAAAGTGACTTCAGCCTTCTCAACCTGTATCCTCCAGGGTGTTGGCTCCTAGTTAAAAGATGAATATCCTCTAAATGGATGCCATGTTTTCTAGGGCCTATTCTGAGGTTCTGGATTTGACCGCAGGGTCTGAGACTCCAGAACTATAAGCAGGAGCTGAACTGGGATGCATTACTGTTTAGCCCTGAAGGTGAACATAGGGTTAAGGACTTGTGGAGGCCCTGGGAATGACAAGTGCCCCCTTTCCTGGAAAGATTGCACAACAACCTCCCTGACTCTTCCTGACACTACTGGCTATTGTCTACTCCAAGGATCAAGTCACACTACTTTATGGAATTTCCCTTAGGAAGAAAATCTTGATTTTCCACTCTGTGATACTTCCTTTTTATTTTATTTTATTTTTCCCCATTCCCAAAATAGAGGCTTTTTGTTTCCTGTCTCTTCTGTTTGCTGACAGCTGAACCTTCTACCTATCAGGCCAGTTGATCAACCAACATCTATGTATGTGGTCCTATGCTGGAAGGATGTCTAAAAATTCAAGGAGTTGGAAACCCTTCTGATGGGGCAAACTCGTAGGGAAGGAGGAAGAAATTACTTCCCAGAGACTTAGTAAAGCTTAACTCACAATTCAGGCTGCCCTCCCACTCCATGGTTCTTAACCCTGATTGCATATTAAAATCACCTGAGGAGCTTTCCACTTCCAGGCAAGTGAGTCAGACTATTTAGGGTTTGAGGCCCCCAAGGTGGTTATTTTTTAAAGCTCTGCAGTGATTCCAATGTGCAGACAGGGTTAATAATCCCAGCCTTACATATAAGAATATAATAAGTTCATATGTATACTACAACTGTCTCTACTGCATAAGCAGAAATCATCGATCAACCTAAGAAACACATGGAGAGACTTTCATTCTCTTTGTTTCTCATCATTTAAAAAAACTCCCCAAACCAACACTGCTCAGCATGACACCAGCTGACTGATGCAGCACATTCCTGACAACCATATCCTGAGGTCCCTGTGAATCACTACACAGGTTTTTTCACTTAGTCCTATTTTCTTCCCACATGCGGGTAGCTGTCTACGTTGTAATAATAAGCAGAGGATTTAGGAGACAGAAGATGTGGCTTCTAAGCTCACTCTGCCCCTAACTAGTTGTGAGGCATGAAGCAAGACATTTAATATTTCTGAGACTTTATAAAATGGGATGATTTAACTGTCTGGCCTATCTACTTCACAGACTTGTATGAAGATCAAATGAAATGTCAAAGCGATTGTAAATCATAAATTGCCATGTCAAGATAACAACATGACTGTGTACTTCAGAGCCCCTGGGACAGAGTAGAGTCCTTCCTCCCCTTATTTTCTCTAGGCAGCTCCCTATGAAGTTTTCCTTTAGTCTCAAGGGAAAGCATGTAGAAAAAGAGGTGGAGAAAGAGAGTCATATATATATATACACACACACACATACAAGGGTGTGTTTTTGCAATGTTTACAAAGGAATACCATGTACCCATTGCAAAAATAAGATAACTATGACACACATAGAATGGTGTTAATGATACATTGTTAGGTGAATAAACTAAGTTGCAGCACAGTATGAAGGGTATGATCTCATCTAAAAATTATATAAGAATATGTTTGTTAGTGCATGAACGATGTCTAGAAGGATACATTCCAATCAGTTAACACCAGGATTGACTGGGGAGACTTTTATTTTTCCTTTGTAAATTTCCGTAATATTTGAATAGTTTTATGATAAGCATATATCATTTCCATAATGTTAAAATACATACTAAAGTGCAAATCAAGGGAAAAAAGAGGTGGTCAGTGTATTACAGCCTGAGGTTAGTAAAGAGTCAGAGAAAATTTAATTGTCTTAAAGTCGTTCTGATGCCTGCACCCAGACAAAGCATGCACCAAAGGGAGGAATAAAAATGTTTAGTTCTCACAGTCTATTATCAACAACCTTAAGATTTCACAGAGAAGATGAGAGGTGGCAGAAGGCTGAAAATGGTCAAGGATTCTGCTTTCCAGAAAGGAGTAAAGAATAGCTTCTGGAAATTGCAAACCACAAAGCTAGAGACTGATCAGTAAAAGTCTAGAATGGATTATTAAACATTTGGTTTGTGAACATTTAAAAAGGCACGTGGTGATTATCAGCAGCCTACATGGCTTCACTAAGAACAAACCATGACAAAATAATCTATTTTCTTTTTGGTAGGCTAACTAGATTAGTAGCTCAGGGGAATATCACAGACTTAGGGTATTTTGATTTCAGCAAAACTTTTCACAAAGTTTCTCACAAAATCATTTTGGAAAATTTATGAAATGCAGATTATTAAGTGATTCATAGTTAAATATCATAGTCATATATCTGGACATATGTATCCAATAGAGTGCTAGTCTTTAGCCCTGTTCTCTTTCATATTTTTATCAACAACCTAGATATAGACATTGAAGGCAGCCTTGCCAAGTTCTCAGATGACACAAAGATGGAAGGACTAGCCACTAGCTAAAGCACAGAATCTATATTCAACATAGTCTTAGTTTGCAATATCAAGCTGAAATGAGCAAAGGAATTAATGGGTTATAGGATGAGAAATTTCAGTTCCACATAAGAGAGACTTCTTAATTACAGTTGCCCAACGATGAATTAGGCAATAGGTTCTCAGTCAAAAAAATTGGGGAGAGAGTAGAAGATTGGTCCATCAAATGTCCCTGCAAATGCAAAATTATTTTTATTCCAACTAGAAAATTAATAACTAAGTATTAATGGATTTCAAAGATAGTGGAAAACAATATAGAGCATAATATTTGTTTTCATAGAGAAAACAAATCCTGAGCAGAACCTTGAAGAATCAGTAAATGGATATAGATGCATGAAAGAGAATAGGTCATTTCAGGATGTCATAAAGCATGAAAGCAGGACTAACATGGCATTTTCCAGTATCAGGAAGTGACTGACCTGGCTAAGGATTTGGTGAGTAAGACAAAATAGGCTGAGGTGGGATCATGGAGAATATGAAACCAGGAAGGAAGTTTATATACTTTATATAATAGAGAAGGGATCAGTCAGGTTCTGCCTGCAAGTGTCAGAATCCAACTCTTGCAAACTTCAAGAGAGGAGTTCATAGGAAAAATACCAGGAGTTCCCAGAATCAATGGGAAAGCTAGAAAACCAGGTTTGGAAACATTAGAAAGCAAGATGGCCTCCAAGGGCTAAAATGCAGGAAACAAAACAGTGGTCTTAAAGCAGGCCGAGCACCATGCTAGTGTGAATGAATACCCAACCATGTTTGATCTCTTTATCACACTGCTAATGATTCAAATAGAGGGATAGACTGGTCCAAAGCCCTAGCTTGGGTCACATTCCCTTCTCATAGCTGAAGATGAGTACGAGATTAACAGTTTTTCCAAACTATATCCAATGGGAAGAGATAATTCCCCAAAGGGAGTTGAGGTGTAAAAGAAATAAATGCTGAGCAGCCTAAAGACAATGAAACCTCATTATTGGCACCACTGGAAGTTTTGAGCAAGGTAGCAATGTGATGAAAATAGTGCTACAGAGAGATTTGGCAATTTGCAAATGGACCAGAGGAATGAAAATCTAAAGGTGGTGGGTGGAGGGTGAATAGGTAGAGCACAGAGGATTTTTAAGCCAGTGAAAATACTCTTGCATAATACTATAATAATGAATACATGTCATTATGCACTCACCCAAATGTATAAAATGTACACCACTGAGTGAATCCTAATATAAACTATGGACTTTAAGTGATTATGATGTGTCATTATAGGTTCATCAATTATAAAAAACATACCACTCTGGTAGGGGATATTGATAATGGGGGAGGCTATGTATATGTGGAATCAGAGGGTATATGGGAAATCTCTGTATCTTCCTCTCAATTTTGCTGTGAACCTAAAACTACTCTTAAAAAATCATCTTTAAAAAAATCTAATGACTGTTGGTGAGTTCTCCAGGTTTAGAGGGTGGCAATGAGAATAAGATAGCAATGATGTTCCAAGTAAAAGCAGTAAGTCTTGATAACTGACTAGATATTAAGGAAAAGGAGAGGAGAGAGTCAAAGATGACTATAAATGTTCCTGTTAGAGACTGAAGGAATGATGGTGGTAGAAGCAAGAAATCTTAGAAAGAGCAGTATCTAGGTTGGAGGTGAAGATAATGCTCATGGCGCTGAGTTTAGCTGATGGTGAAAATGTGCAGTAGGAAGTGAGAAGACTAGGTAGTACAAGAGGATTTGGTTGGAGATATAGATGTAGGAGGATTTGGCATAGAGAAGACAACTGAAGTCAGATCAGGCTCTCTTAGAGAATAAAATGGTGAGCAGAAATGGTGAAAACTCTCCTCCAAACTGTAAGAAAAAAAGAGAACCCCCCAAAAAAGGAATCAGTAGAAGAGGTTTTGGGAATTTAGAGTGAGAACTTTTGTATTGTGAACTTTTTACCGTGAACAGTATTACATTTTTCCATTTTTATTCCTGATCCCAGTTTCTCCCCCTACCCCAGACATCCACTCTAATCATATTTCCTTAAATATGTATATATTCCTGTAAAATATGTGGGGTTTTTTGGAATTGTGTGTTTGAATGTAAATAAATGGTATTATGTTGTAGAACTCATCGTGTTATTTTTTTCTCTCACCACGTTATGTTGCTATAAGCACAAAAATTGACATGTAATAGTGTAAAATTACACACCAAATTTCAGACTCATACAAAAACAATGTAAAATATCTCATTAATAATTTTGTGTTGATTATATGTTGAAATGAAAGTATTTTAGATAAACTGTGTTAGACAAAATATATTGTTAAAATTAATTTTACCTGTTCATTTCTACTTTTCATAATGTGGCTGTTAGAAAAATTAAAATTACGTAAGTGGCTCACATTCGTGGCTCATATTATATTACTATTGGACGTGCTATTCTAGATATTAATTCTTACTTGCTTTTAAACATTGAAAATATTGTCTCTCACTCTGTCCTCCATCTTAAGTTTGTTTATAGTTTGTTTCAAGAAATCCATCCATTTTTCGGGCTTCCCTGGTGGCACAGTGGTTGAGAATCTGCCTGCCAATGCAGGGGACACGGGTTTGAGCCCTGGTCTGGGAAGATCCCACATGCCGCGGAGCAACTAGGCCCGTGAGCCACAACTACTGAGCCTGCGTGTCTGGAGCCTGTGCTCCGCAACAAGAGAGGCCGCGATAGTGAGAGGCCCGCGCACCGCGATCAAGAGTGGCCCCCGCTTGCCGCAACTAGAGAAAGCCCTCACACAGAAACGAAGACCCAACACAGCCAAAAATAAAAAAAAAAATAAATAAATATTAAAAAAAAAAAGAAAGAAATCCATCAATTTTTCACCTACCACATTATACAACTCTGGGAGAGGAATTCACATGAAGATCTGTGTACATGGTCCCCCTGGAGTTGTGCAGTGAATAATATATACAGCCATACATAGCCCCGATTTTTTGCCTTGTGGATTGCACTTGGTGTATTTGTTTAAAAAGTCCTTCCCCACAACTAGATCACAATGATATTTTCCTCGTATTATTTTTATAATTAAAAAAGAAAAACAAGATGGTGTTGTGTCATGAAGAAGCCATAAAGAGAGAGTGTTTATGATGCCAAAAATGTAGATTTTAGCCAAAAAAGATGACTATAGTGTAAATTTATATTAGATTTTATAATTTGACAGCAATGTTATCTATCTAATTATGTTTTAGATAAGGAAATGTTAAAATTTGCATTACAAAGGGCACGTTAACAGATGGTGAGGAAGGCAGACCACAATCATGCTGAATGACAGGCTGATTCCAGTTTTTAGTCTAAATATCTACTGAAGTTAATTCTCACAATAGGTAGATGACCTTGATATGGATCGTAAAAAACTGGCAGTAATTGTGAAGATCATAAAATAATGTTTGGATTTATACTTATATCATTCTGAAATATTATTTTTGGCACATCACTTGCTTATCTGGAAAGTCAACAGGTCTCCATTCCCTATCAGATCAAATCCAACTGCTCAAGTCTGTCAGTAGAGAAACCTGTAAACTGACTTCATTCATTTTCCCACTTCTCATCTCCCCAGCAGATTGTATATTCCATATATATAGGTACCATGTCTTACACTCATACTTCCTCATCAACATCCTGGGAAATGTCATGATTAAAAACTGCAGCACCAGGCAAATAGGACACTATGTTTCTTAAGTCAACTAAAATTTACTAAACTATTTGAATAAATGCTCCATGCCTCACATGAAATGGCTAAAATTCATTTGTGCAACTCTTTTCACCTTGAATTAACTCACGTGACCTCATACAAAGAAAAATACTAATGGCAGAAGCAAGTAGAAAATAACATGTTCAAAATGAGATATCAAATGGTAACGTATTTAAAAGTTGAGGTCAGCCTCAGAACTGCTAATATGCCCGTTACAACCACAGAAATATAGGTTTACAGTAATAAGTATTGTAGTCTTCTTCAAACCCTTTAATTCAAGAAAGAAGTTGAAAGGTTACAAAAATTCAAAGGATAGACTCACCTCAGACCAAGTTTAGGATGCTTAAAGATTGATGTCATTTATTCTTGATTAATACTGGGGATTCCATCTCACTTTAGGTATTAACACTTACTGGAATTTATAACAGTTAAATCCAAATTGAAAGATGACGCTTCTTTTTTTCTCAGCCCCTAGCTATAGGCTTAATTATGACTGTTGAATGTACAATTTTCATTTTTAAGAGTTTGTGATTCTTGTGGTACAAGTCTGGGCATTATGTTAAGAAAATCAAATGTTTTTGATCCATCTGATGACAGCTATAACTTCAGTGTCTACTGGAAAAATTTGCAGAAGCAAGAATTTTTCTTTCAACATTATATTTGACATTGAATAGAAATGTATTTCCCAAGGCAAAATTGAAAGATACACACTTTTAAAAATTCAGTTGTGATTTTTCCCAAGTTCAGTGCTTCTCCAGGTCCACTCCTCCTTCTGTATTCATTCTTCTTGCTGAAGTACATTCTTTGGTAGTTCTTTCATCAAGTGCCTATGGATAATAAACTCTCTTAGTATTTGTATATATGAAAAAGTCTGTTCAATAACAGATATCTGGGTATTAATTTGTTTTTTAAATCCAGCTCAAACATCAATGTGCTCTTTTCAAACTTTTATTTTTTGCCTCAGAGTTTCTCTTCAGCTAGAATTACATGGTGTCCCATGAGTACCAGGGTAATGGAAGCCTCCCTATGGGATAGTTTCACTTTTACTTATGCCTGAGTACTATGGTTTTCACACATTTTTATGTTTGTTTCTTGATTTGGGCAGTCCAAATTTAGGGTAACTCTCACTCTGAGTAGTCCCTGAGGTCTCCATCACTTGCATGTCATCCTGTTTTCATCCATGGCTAGTTGGCTCACATTTGCAAGAACTTTGGGCCTTGGGCTTTCCTGGTCCCCATTCTTGGACAGTGTAGTAATTTCACAGCTCCTTGCAGGTGCAGGACCAGCAGCCTCAGATTCCATGCCTAGATTTGTCCAACCCAAAGGCATAGGTCAGTTTGGTTCCTTCTACAGGCACCAAAGTGTCAACTCCTTCTCCCCTCTATGTCTATAGGTTTCTGGAGAATTTTTTTTTCCCAATTTTGAACTTGGGTATAAATTTTTTAAAATTATTTTTTAATCTAGCATTTCTGTATGTTGAATGCGGTAAAACGATTCTACTCAGTTCACCATCTTGGCTGAATCCCTCCACAGTACCTCTTTTACTTTGGTACAGATTATCTTGAGAAACCAGAGAGTGGATCCAAAAGCAGGTATTAACTGGTGCTTTCTGTCTGTTTGCCCTTCCTTGTTGGAAGTTCTTAGTTATCAAAACCATCAAAAGAAAATCAGAAGAGTTTTTCTTTATTCAGAGCAGGTAATTTCAGGACCACAATGAAATCTGAAGACATCCTATTAAAAGTGACAGCTGTATGATAGAAGAAGTATATGAAAGCATTGGTTTGGCAATTATACATGAGTTCAAGTGGAAAATCAATCTGGGGACCCCAAAATTTTTGAGATCAGTCATTTCATTTTGATTATTCCTGTTAGTTAAGACCAAAAGGAAAGAGAATAAAAGCCAATCCTCACATCAAAATTAATGCAATGAATAGTGGTCTTTTGTTGAAGCACTGATGATGAGATCATGTCTAGTCCAAGCAGAAGCCTGTCAGTCTCACATTGTGGTCTATATTTAATCAAGTCTTTGTTTTCAAATGCACAAATACTAGAATTCAATCTAAGATCTACACATTGCTGACTCAAATGTCATCAGCTTGCAGCTTTGAAGTTGTGTCTGCTGGTCCATAGGACATGTGGACTAGGGGGTCTGCACAAAGTTCATCAAAATTTTCTCAGCAATATTGGATATAAATCAAAGAAATACAAACTAAGAAAGTTTTGAGGTACAATTGTATACCTATAAAATTAGCATAAATACAAAATCAATACCTAAGACTGTATTCAAATCTTGCTGATAAATTCCTACAATAGTTTTGGAAAGTAAAATGGCAACATAGGTAGCAAAAACCATAATGTTTATTTCTTGAAACCATTAAGACCACATCTGGGAGTTTATACTATGGAAATAATTTAACCGAAGATTAAAATTATATGCATGAAGCTGTTTATATAGAAGAGTGAAAAAGTAGGAACAAATTATAAGTTATACTCTTTTAAGTTTCAAGCCATGTTAAATAATGGTGATTTATTGAAAGATAATAGCATGGCTTATAGGAACATCACAGTTCCAGAACTGGAAAGTCTTAAAGTATAAGACATTAAGTTGTACTGTCATCATCAAACAATGTTAACCTCTCAGTCCCAACTCTGGTACTCTGCTTTTAAGGAGATTTGAATACTCTTTAACTTTACTTCTACTATTCCTATTACTACCAAACTATTTCTCTTATATCTCAAGTTCAAATGCCCTCAAAAAGAGTATCTGTTTGTTTTTGACATTTGCTATGTGATATTGGGTGTGAGGGGGGGGTCTTTGTTCAGCAGAGCTCTTATACAAGACCACATTGTAGATCTCTGACCAGGAGCCAATGTCCACAGCCCTAGTCCAGTTAATAGCAGCAAGGATAGCAAGGTTGTATGATATGCTTTTTTTTCTTTAATCTTGAGGTTACACTATTTTTGCAACCTGAAAAGCCAAAATTAAAGTTTCTTAATGAACATTACTTAGTTTTACACTTAATACAATTTGCCTTTAATTGTCCATTTTTAAAATGCAATAAAAACATGACCATACTCTGTTCAGCATGATTCATATTTGCAGAGTGACTTCTGAAATTAGAAAAGGTCATAGCCCAGCAGGGAGAGATTTCATTATGTAACAATTACTGAGATTCTATAATAAGAAAATATGGTGTATTTATTTCTCATTTCATAGGTCTTAATCTCTTCCTGATACAAATTCTCAAACTGTAGCTATAGGAAAAGACAAACACTTGTCAGGTAGGAAGAAAGGCTGTCAAGAGAGATTTACCTGTTTTGTATCAGAGCAAAACATGTCTAGAAAAGAGTTGCTCATGTTATGCATGGGCAAGATGAAAGAAAACACATAGCAACTATGCAAATATACTCATAAAACAAAACAAAACAAAAAAACAACCCAGTAACAAGGAAAGGAACATGGCACACCAAATGCAGTCTGGAAAACAACACAAAGTATAGAAAAAATGTAAAAGTTCTTTCTGCTGGCATGTTTATGATAAAATAAGAACTTATAAAATGAAAAAACAAAATGAGATTTGTAAAAGAGAGAACATAGAATTTAGGAAACAAATTAAGACTGTATTAGTCAGGATCCAATCAGGAGCCAGAAACCATACTAGCTATTTTAACCAAGGGAGTTGAAGAATTGTTAACTAAGTACTGAAGAATTGAAAGGGAAAAAAAGAACAATAAGATTATAGATAAATAAAGATATATAGATATAGATATATTGCAACTTTGAGGAGGGGCCCCAATGAACTGAGTACCAGGCTTCTGAGAAGGAAGTGTTGCTTAGCTGGTTCTGGGGTCTCTTAGAAGAGGAGCTCAATAGAACTGTGACCCAGACCTGTTAGGAAGAGGTGCTGACCAGCTGGTGCTGAGGTCTTTGAGGGGCTGCGATGAGGCTGGTTCTACAAGTGTTAAACAAACAGTGACTGTAAATTGGACTTTGTAACTGACTATGCTTCTCCTGGATCAAAGCAACACTGCCCTAGTGAAGAAGTGAGGCTGAGGTGCCACTGAAAAGAGCAGGAAAACAAGAAAGGAGGAAATCCCTCCTCCCTCCTCCAGCTTGTAAGTCTCTCTCTGACACTTCCTATTAGAAGCACCTAACAGAGGGAAACTGGCAAAGTAAAAATGTGGTTTGCATGGTCCCAGCTCCAGCATCAGAAACCAGGAGAAATGAAGGGTGGGTATGGAGGTGAGAGATGATATTTATAAACTGGCACAAGGGCCAAAACAATATCATTACAGAATTAATAAATAAATTTGGAACAGCAAGAAACAGATCTAAGGACAGGGTCAAGGTTTATTTTGCTCATCACTCTATACCCAGTGCTTACCACAGTGCTTGGCCCATAGCAGAAGCCCAATAAATGTTGAAAGAATGAATGAATGAATGAATGCTCACTGCTACCCATAACCCAACTCACATGGGTTTTGTTAAGGCACAATTGATTCTAACACTAAATTGTTTGAACTGATTTTCTACTGTTTTCCTTGAGAATCGCTTCTCCTATCATGGTGGTGGACATTATGGCCAGCAGAATAGCCATCAGTTATAGCCTGACCCCGAATAGCCAAAATAGACCAGAAACTTAGAACCATCGGCCTCTGTACTAAGGGAGATATGGAAAAAAATGAAATGCACAGTCTCTGACAATAACCTGTGAAGTGCTCACATTCTACATTGTCAGCCATGAATCTTATTGATCTTATAGAATGTATTTCAAAATTTTTTCGGTGGTGTTCTTAACCTTAATTGTATTAAAATATAGTACTCTTTTTTTTTTCCTGCTATGTGATTTGCATCATTTATTACTATCAATGGTACCTCCTTCTTATTCTGTGTAACATTAGCGTATCTTCCAGGAGAACAAATAAGCAATCAAGGGCTTCTTTCATGGATTTTTTTAATGTGTGTTTTTAGTGTGGGAGGTTTTTGTATCATTTCAATGTATTCCTTGTGTTCAGGTTCAAGACTGAATGAACTTCATTAGAGTATATAAACTGTCACAGTTAAGGCAGTGCTTCATTGTTTTATAATGATAACTTTTCACAGTACAGAATCTATTGAGTGCTGGGATCTGCTTCTCACCTGTTCAGAAGGATACCAAATCAGAAGTCATAGTTTTCATACTTTACTGTTTCTTCACCTTCCTGGAATTCACATAATCCTGTTGACTTTGCACTTGAAACAAACAAATATAAATCAATCTTATTGATATTTTTTACTCTAAAGTTCTTCTGTGGCAAATCTGTCCTGAACTAGGATATTTTGACATGAGTAATTATAGCAGAATATATGCACAAAAAGTCATCGCACTCAAATATGCAATTTCACATTAGCAACTGATAATTTGAGGGGACAAGACAGCTAGTAAGAGAAGAAAAATGGGGCGCAAAGAGGAAGATATATGTGGATACTTTTAACACCTTCTCCTCTTACCGCAATTACCAGATAAAGACACCATTTCTGCTGTGAACGCCATTGCTACTTAGCCGTAGCCGAACTCCTTGAAGGATAGGATAGGTGGACAGTCAATTGAGCCCACCTATTCCCTAGCTGCCCAGATCTTGGAGAGAAGTCACAGCTTAGGCTCACCTAAGGACCACCAGACTTAGAGTTTCAAGGTAGAGGGAGCACAAACACACCTAGAACTACTGCCCGCACCTTCCCTCTGACAAGTTTTCTCTTTTCTTTATCCTCTCCTGTTCCTCTGCATTTTCTAGAAAAGCTTCTAAAAACTTCTCTGACCCTTGGAGTTCTGGGTGTTGGCAAGCATACATATTTAGCATTTCATGGTTATCTCTCCCTGAATTCTTGGTGGACAGGGTTTTATGCTACTGGGACTGTTTCTCAAGGTTGCCCAGTGTTGCACCACTGGTGAAGGATACACACTATCATGATGATTTACTGTTGATTTTTCTGACAGCTCCCAGACCACCTGAAGGTACATTGATCACTTGTGGTCTGAGGGTCACTGTTCCAGAACATTTGTGATAAACTATAGCTCACCTTTGAGGGAAGGACTCCGTCATGTTCACTGCTTGTATCCCCAATACTTAGAACTGTATTTGGAATACACTCAGTGCCCAATAAATATTATTTCTTCTCTTATATTTATTCTTTTACTAGTGGAATTTAATTTACATGTTCTAAATGTAGTTTGAGAGTTCCTTGAAAGCTAGAGCTATGGGAAAGCTATCTTCCAGAGAATTCATCATTCTTTACAATGTATATAAAATCCATTGAATGTTAGTTATTGGACAAAATCCAATGAAAATAAAAAATATTTCTGTACTACAAATAATGTATTTTAAAGTTTTAGCAAGAAATAAGTAGTGTTAAAAATATTGATGTGAGAAAACTATATGGTGGTTCCTCAAAAAATTAAATATAGAACAACCATATGATCCAGCAATTCCACTTCTGGGTATATACCCAACAGAACTGAAAGCAGAGACATGAACAGATCTTTGTACATCAGTGTTCACAGCAGTGTTACCGAGTCCAATCTCACTCTGCTTGCTGCACGATAGGCCAATAAATCGGGAAACGAGGTGTTGAGGCAAGGAATAACGACTTTATTCGGAAAGCCGGCAGACTGAGAAGATGGCAGACTAGTGTCTCAAAAAGACTACCTTGGACTTCCCTGGTGGCACAGTGGTTAAGAATCTGCCTGCCAATGCAGGAGACACAGTTTCGATCCCTGGTCTGGGAAGATCCCACATGCCACGTAGCAACTAAGCCAGTGCACCACAACTACTGAGCTTGCTCTCTAGAGCCCATGAGCCACAACTACTGAACCCACGTGCCTAGAGCCTGTGCTCCGCAACAAGAGAAGCCACCACAATGAGAAGCCTGCGTACCGCAACGAAGAGTAGCCCCCGCTCCCTGCAGCTAGAGAAAGCCCGCGTGCAGCAACGAAGATCCAACACAGCCAAAAATAAAAACAAATAAATTTATGTAAAAAAAAAAAAAGACCATCTTATCGGGGGGGTCTGGATGCCAGTTTTCTTTCATAGAAAAGAGAGGCGGAGGAGGTGAGGAAGTAAAGTAAAAAGGCTGTAAGTCTTGCAAATATCTCCTGGAATGACCAGCCTCAGGGAGGGGATGTGTTAATTTCTTCTTTCTTGTAGCCATTCACAGGTGGACAGGGTCTGGATGTTTCCCTGAACATAGGCACTTTGGTTTAACATTCAGGCAGAGGGGCAGGGTTCCCCAAGGCAGGCCGTTATCTACAGACAGTATCCTTTTAGTGAACAAAAGCAACGGGAAACAAAGGTTAGAGTAAAAGAAACAGATCTGACATGTAGCCAGATTTTGTTCTTCCCTGTAACAACAGCATTATCCACAATAGCTAAAAGGCAAAAGCAACCCATAATGTCTATCAACAAATGAATGGATTTTTTAAAATGTGGTATATACATGCTATGGAATATTATTCAGCTTTAAAAAGAAATGAAATTCTGGGACTTCTCTGGTGGTCCAGTGGCTAAGACTCAGCACTCCCAATGCAGGGGGCCCAGGTGTGATCCCTGGGTCAGGGAACTAGAACCCACATGCCACAACTAAAAGTTCACATGCCATAACTAAAAGATCCCGTATGCCACAACTAAAGATTCCACATGCTGCAAATAAGACCCGATGCAGCCAAATAAATAAATACTAAAAAAAAAAAAAAAAACGAAATTCTGACACATGCTTTAATATGGATCAACCTTGAAAACACGGTGCTAAGTGAAAGTGAAATAAGCTAGTCACAAAAAGACAAATAATGTATGATTCCACTTAAACGAGGTACCTAGAAATAGTCAAATTTAGAGACAGAAAGTCGAACCGTGGTTGCCAGGGTCTGGGGAAAAGGGAAAGTGAGGCGTTATTGTTTAGTGAGTACAAAGTTTCAGTTTGGGAAGATGAGAAAATTCTGGAGATGGATGGTGGTGATGGTTCACAATAATGTAAATGTATGTAAAACCACTGAACTATATACTTAGAAATGGTTAGAATGATAAACTTTATGTAATATATATTTTACCACAATAAAAAAAGAAAAAATGTTGACAAAAATTTTTAAAGAATATTGGTCATTAGAAAGTATCTGGTATTGTTCTGTTTTTATTTCCATTTCTCTAGGAGGTGGGTCCAAAAGGATCTTGCTGTGATTTATGTCATAGAGTGTTCTGCCTATGTTTTCCTCTAAGGGTTTGATAGTGTCTGGCCTTAATTTAGGTCTTTAATCCATTTTGAGGTTATTTTTGTGAATGGTGTTAGGGAGTGTTCTAATATCATACTTTTACATGTACCTGTCCAGTTTTCCCAGCACCACTTATTGAAGAGGCTGTCTTTTCTCCACTGTATATTCTTGCTTCCTTTATCAAAGATAAGGTGACCATATGTGCGTGGGTTTATCTCTGGGCTCATATGCTGAAAGCCCAGTCTTTAAGAAACTTTGTTCCTCTGGTGTGTAGGACTCATATTCACTTTCTGTATGGAAAAGAAAACTTCACCTGGATTTGAAAGGCCTTCACACCAGATATGCTGTTGGAACACAGAGGTTTGCTTAGCTTTCAAAATACCTCCCCAAAGAGCAGTCTCACAGGTCTCTTACACACACAGTGATACTTCCTGCTTCGCACTTCAAGGACACCTTCCACCGAGTGAAAGGACTCAGCGTGGAGTCATTTTTTCTTAAGTACGGCAAGAAATAATGGGCCACATTCTCCACGTGAGAAACGTGCTTAACGATGCCGTCCTCATGTCTCTGCCTTCCAATGGATTTGGGCGCGCCTGGTTTAGCTCCACAGAACATGGGAAATACAAAGGCTAGATCAACATGTCTTGGGAGCCAATCACTACATAAGGCACACAAAAGGGATAAATTCCCTTCCCAGAAGGAACACTGTTAGAGAAAATTTGCGCTTGTGGCATGGCGAACGATCGTCTGTTGACTAAGGGGATACTTTTCATTGTATACGTTTAGGGAGGACTTTGCTACTGTTACGTAGTCTAATCTCGCTTTGCTCGCTGCACGACAAGTCAATAAATTGGAGACGAGGCGTTGAGGCAAGGAATACGACTTTATTCAGAAAGCCGGCAGAGTGAGAATCTTGCAGACTAATGTCTCAGAGTAACCATCTTATCAGGGTTTGGATTCCAGTTTCTTTTATAGCACAGAGAGGGGGAGGAAATGAAGAAGTAAAGTAAAAAGGCCTCAAGTTTTGCAAATATCCCCTGGAATGGCCAGCCTCGGGGAGGGGATGTGTTAATTTCTTTCTTGTAGCCATCCACAGGTGGACAGGGTCTGGATGTTTCCCTGAACATAGGCACTTTGGTTTAACATTCAGGCAGAGGGGCAGGGTTCCCCAAGGCAGGCCGTTATCTACAGACAGTATCCTTTTAGTGAACAAAAGCAACGGGAAACAAAGGTTAGAGTAAAAGAAACAGATCTGACATGTAGCCAGATTTTGTTCTTCCCTGTAACAACAGCATTATCCACAATAGCTAAAAGGCAAAAGCAACCCATAATGTCTATCAACAAATGAATGGATTTTTTAAAATGTGGTATATACATGCTATGGAATATTATTCAGCTTTAAAAAGAAATGAAATTCTGGGACTTCTCTGGTGGTCCAGTGGCTAAGACTCAGCACTCCCAATGCAGGGGGCCCAGGTGTGATCCCTGGGTCAGGGAACTAGAACCCACATGCCACAACTAAAAGTTCACATGCCATAACTAAAAGATCCCGTATGCCACAACTAAAGATTCCACATGCTGCAAATAAGACCCGATGCAGCCAAATAAATAAATACTAAAAAAAAAAAAAAAAACGAAATTCTGACACATGCTTTAATATGGATCAACCTTGAAAACACGGTGCTAAGTGAAAGTGAAATAAGCTAGTCACAAAAAGACAAATAATGTATGATTCCACTTAAACGAGGTACCTAGAAATAGTCAAATTTAGAGACAGAAAGTCGAACCGTGGTTGCCAGGGTCTGGGGAAAAGGGAAAGTGAGGCGTTATTGTTTAGTGAGTACAAAGTTTCAGTTTGGGAAGATGAGAAAATTCTGGAGATGGATGGTGGTGATGGTTCACAATAATGTAAATGTATGTAAAACCACTGAACTATATACTTAGAAATGGTTAGAATGATAAACTTTATGTAATATATATTTTACCACAATAAAAAAAGAAAAAATGTTGACAAAAATTTTTAAAGAATATTGGTCATTAGAAAGTATCTGGTATTGTTTTAGCTCTTTATTTTGTAGCTCTGAACTTTGAATAACCCATTTTCCCAGTTCAGTGGTTCTTAAAGTGTGATCTGGGGACCCTTGGTGGTCACCAATACCTTTACAGGAAACTCATAAAGTCAAAATTATTTTCATAGCAATACGAAGATGTTGTTTGTGTTTTTTTACCTTCATTCTCTCATGAGTAAATATTGGAGTTCTGCAAAGGTCGTATGACATATGTTATCACAAAAGACTGAATTCAGAAGCAGCAAGGAGAATTCTACTCTCTTCTATTAAGTCAGACATTTTTTTGTCTGAAAATTTGTCTCCAAAAATATAGTTATTTTCATAAAATATTTATGTTAATGTTACCGAGTCCAAGCTCTCTCTGCTCGCCACATGACAGACCAATAAATCAGAGAGGAGGTGCTGAGGCAAGGAATACAACTTTATTCGGAAAGCCAGCAGACTGAGAAGATGGCAGACTAATGTCTCTGAAAAAACATCTTATGGGGTTTGGATGCCAGTTTCTTTTATAGCACAGAGAGGGGGAGGAGATGAAGAAGTAAAGTAAAAAGGCCTTAAGTTTTGCAAATATCCCCTGGAATGGCCAGCCTCAGGGAGGGGATGTGTTAATTTCTTCTTTCTCACAGCCATCCACAGGTGGACAGGGTCCAGATGTTTCCCTAAACAAAGCCACTTTGGTTTAACATTCAGGCAGAGGGGCAGGGTTCCCCGACACATAATACATAAGCAAGCTTCCCGTTGCTTTTCTTCTTTTAGTGAAGGAAAGAAACGGGAAGCAAAGGTTAAATAAAAGAAACAGATCCAACATGTAGTCAGATTTGGCTCTTCCCTGTTACATTAACATGTAATAGAATTATTATTTTAATTCTAAATGAATTAGTATTTTAATATTTTCTCTAATTTCTAATATGGAAAATAGTGATAGACAAAATCTACACAAACAAAAACTTTGGGGTTCTCAATATTTTTAAGAGTGTAAAGTTGTCCCAAGACCCAAAATTTTGAGAATTGCTGGTCCAGTTTATAGGGTGATCAGACAAACCCATTAAGATGCTAGCAAAATGACATTTCTCGCCTAAAATTTTACCCATAACCTCAGGTTAATCAGGCTAATCTCCAACCTCTTCTAAATTCAGATAAAACCCAAAATTGTCTGTGAACATAAACAGTTTTGTCAAATGTGGGTTAAGTAATACTACTTGCTGATAAATAATTCTGAATCTGCAAACTTCTGGGCCTGACTTTATTGCTACTGGATCAAAATTCATGCCTGCACATAGAGGATGGCAGTTGAATATTCTAACACAAATTAGGGGTTTGGAAGAAATGTACTCTTTAATTGTGCACCTTATCTATTTTGTGGTCACTTAAATATAACCCACTAATTATAGAGTTCTTATTCTACTTAGACATACAATTTAAAATTCATTATCCAGCAGTATAATTCGCAAAGACTGTATAAAGACTAGTTATACAATAGTGACATCAGAAATATAGTCATAGTTTAAAATAGGTCACTCAGTCTTCTTTTAGTCTGTATAACCATGTTTTCCTTTCTAAAAGATCCTTGAGAAAAGATGTTTCTGGTAAACGCTGACTGAAACTGTCTTAATTCTTTTCCTTTGCAGGAAATCAGGTCTTATCAAGTCACCTACAGGCATAGTGGTTAAAAACTTAAACTTGCCTGGTAGGCAAACCTGCATTCCAATCTCAGCTCAGATACTTAGTAGGTGTGTGACCTCAGGCAAATTGCTTACCATCTTTTATTTTAATTTGTTTTTTACTTTTTTATTTTTTTATGGATAAGTAGTAATTTTATTTGAAATAACACAAAGAAGCATAGCTAAAAATATTCTATTCACGCAAAAGAAGGCAGGAAAGGAAGAAGGAGAAACTAAAGATCAGATGGAACAATTAGAAAACAAATACCAAGATGACATATTTAAATCCAACCATATCAGTAATTACATTAAGTGTAAATGGACTCCAGTTGAAAGACACAGGTTGTTAATTTGTATGAAAAAGCAATACTCAACCATATACAGGTCTCCCCCACTATCCAAAAGTGGAGGATTCCTGTGAAATCTTTTGTAAGTCAAAATGGCATAAAGCAAAAAAGCAATTACCTTAGGACACATCTTGTTAATAGATGCACAAAATAAATCAAGATAAAGCACAGATGCTCAAAGCTATGGCGGCCTAACGCTGGGATGCTGAGTGTATTTCCCAGGGAAGGAGCTTGGAGGCGCCGCTCTTGATGCTCAGGGTTTGCACCGCCTCTATAACAGCTCACTGCCAAACAAACACTGAAAGCTATTTTCGGTTTTCACCTTTTTTCATAAAAGTGAAAATCCTCTTCAGATTTCTTTCATTTAGCAACAGGTACCAATGTAGGTCTTTCATCAAAGTGAAGGAGGTAAAGCAAACTTTCAAAAAGCAGGGCATACTTATATTGTCTGTAAGAGAAGCACTTTAAGGATACAAATAGATTACAATTAAAAAAGAGATGGAACCTGGTAGCCCTACAAGCATCTGGTATTAAACATAAACTTTGTGCAAATGATGACTGGGATGGTAAAAAGAGCAGGACAAATATTCGAGCAGGAGAGCAGGCCTTTCTTGATTCCTTCTGGTGAGCAGGGGTTGCTGCTGACATTTCTTCTGATCTGAGGTGGTGGGATATAGGTCTTCCCAGATCTTTCCAGTTCACCTCCAGTGTTTTAATTGCTCTGGAGATACAAGGGAGCAATAAACTTGGGAAGCTGCCCTTTACACTTTGCCTATAGGTTCTCACTTTCGGCTCACCATCCTACAGTGGTTCTTCCTCTCAAGTCCTTTCTTTAGCACAGGACGCTGCCTTCGGGGGAGAGGGGCGGTAGCACACAACACTGCCCCACTCTCGGCGCCCGGTCAGGGCCTCTCAGAGCAAAAGTCGGGGACTGAGAGACGTAAGGGTACCGGGGCGGCAAGGGACGGACCCCTGAGTGCCGGGCTCTAACAGGTAACGGGGACCAAGAGGCTGCAGCACAGCGCCCCCAGGGTTTTCCCCCGCGCCGCGTGCAGAGCCGGAAAGGCACCGCTTACCATCTTTTAATCTCACTTTACCTATCAGTAAAATAGAGATATTAATACCTTTTCCCAATGGATTAAGTAAGAATTAAGTAATGGGTAAAAAGGAATTAGCCCAGTCCTGGATCCATATTAAGCACCTGATCAATATTAGCAACTATTTCAAATACTGTTATTGGCCTCCATTACACTATAGAGCTATTTCGAATTAGAAGTAAGAGAAAGAAATCAAAGGCCTTGCTGTTATCATTTTCCCTCTTTCCTTAGGAAATGCAGAGACTGACAACACTAAGAACTATAGAAAGGGAAAAGCAGTCACTCTTCTGTCTGTCCTCTGAAAGCAAAGGATAGTCAGAGAAGAGGATTAAGCCAAGTCATGTCTCTTGTAGCCCCAGTTCATCAATTCTAAAATGAACATTTATTTCACATTATAACACCTCTGCAATAGGGCTATGTCTTACACTGCTTAACTAGCAGGGTTTTTTCTTTCTTAATGCTAAATAAAATAATGGCAAATCTTAAAATTCATGGCATCTTAAATTCAATGAAATAGAGTAATTGAGCTTTCTACTAAAAAATACGAATAGCACCCAAATAATCCCCCAAAGTACACCCTTTATTATTGTGTTTATCACAGTATCTTACCATCTCTCTCCCCAGGCCTAACATGCTCATCATCTGGCACAAAGAGGTCACTTAGATTGATGGAATCAATGCATGCATGGGCTTGATCTGACCTTATTCACCACTCCTACTGTGAGTATCTGGAAAAAAAATGTAGCCAAGGGAAGTCTATTTCTCTTTTCTCAGAATCCAACAGTCTTTAATTATATAGTGTTGATGTTGCTTATACTTGTTTCATGCATATGAACCTCATCTACCCAACTATAGTGTAAGCACCTCAAGATAAGGACTGAGTCAGATAAATTTGCCTTCCCTACAGGGCTGGTGACATGGTATATACTTAGTGATCAATTGCCTAAAGGGATTTTTTTTTTTACACTGTACAAGGATATATGACCATATTCCTGCCAATCTGCGTCCCCTAGAATTCTGAGTAGGGGATTTTAAAAAATTCCTTCGGGAATTCCCTGGCAGTCCAGTGGTTAGGACTCTGTGCTCTCACTGCCCAGGGCTGGGTTCAATCCCTGGTTGGGGAACTAAGATCCCACAAGAGTGTGGCACAGCCAAAAAAATAAAATATATAAATTGTTGGAGAACTTAAAAAAAAAATCCTTCGCTGCTCTAACAATTCAAATCACTTAGAATTTCTTTCTCCGCCACTTACTGATTGTTAATGGACCCTTTGTTGATCAGAAGAGTCAAACCTATAGTGAAAGAATTACAGACTGCAGAATAGATGGTCACTGGCATAGCTGACGCTGTTGGTGTATCACTCACAGACCCTCTGATCACTTTTGATCAATTCTGGGGTCTATCTCCTAACTTATGTTTGCTTTGCTTCCAAACAAGATGCTTTGTCAGTATTTGCAGAAATTCAGAATTACCCTGGGGGAACCATAGCCATTGATTGATTGGTGCCTGAATAGAAAGCCCACCACCTTTGCCTCAAGGCTGGCTAAACCCTGAGGTATAATTTATGCTCCAGAGCTCCTCACAGGATCAGGCCAAGGCCAGGGCTTCATGAAACTGCACCGGCACCGTGCTTGCTTCATTTCCCCCATCCCTATCCTACTCCCTCTACACCCTTAAAAAAGGGCATCTTTGAGACAGTTAGGATCTGAATTTGCTAGTGTCTGAGTTTTTGCATAAAAATAATGGGAAAAAAAGTTTTGTGTTCCAAGATTTAAACGTTTATTCTTCACCCTGGGTGTATATTCTTGAAACTCATAATGAGCAATATAAAACCACCGACAAAACCAAGACCGGAGAGTCTTTCTGCCCTGCCCTTTAGGAGGACACATTCTGCCCTGAGCAGGATAATAGGAATAAGGGAACAAAAGAAGAGCAAACAATAAGAACTGACCAAACAGCATTTCACAATCGATTTTATTTTATTTACAAGTGATATTTATCTAATTTTATTTTTGACAATGTCTGGCTTCTTTGCTGAGCTTCTTAGTGGCCTTTTGGAACTAAAACTGTAGTGCAAAATGAGTTGATCGACATTTTGATAAAATGCTGCAAGATTACATAACAGAAATGCATCCTCTAATAGGCTCTGATTTCTCTCTCACTGCATCCCTTATAATGTAGTAGTTTTCCTTATCAATGGTTTCTTTTACCTGTGGTTAACCACTGTCAGAAAATATTAAATGGAAAATTCCAGAAATAAACAATTCATAACTTTTAAATTGGGCACCATTCTGAGTAGCGTGATGAATCTTGTGCCATCCTGCTCCATCCACCTGGGACGCAAACCATCCCTTTGTCCAGCATATCCATGGAGTATACACTACCCACTGGTTAGTATAGGAAAAAACATAGCATACCTAGGGTTTGGTACTATCTGAGGTTTCAGGTATCCACTGCGGGTCTTGGAAGATATCCCTACGGATAAGGGGGACTACTGTACTCTGGAATCTCAAAAACAAATCTCAGGATCTATTTTAGTGAATGGAACAGTTATACAAGTTTGTACAACTTGGCAGGCAGTTTCACAAATTTGATTCTGAATTTCTTCAAAGCTCTTAGGTGTGGTAGATGGAAGTGTGGATGGTGACAACTCTGGGACTGAATTCTTGTTCTTTTCCTTTTATGGCATTCAGCAAGTTGTTTAATCTTCCTGAGCTTCAGTTTTATTTCCTTAATAAGACTGTTATAAAGAAATGAATGAGATAATATGTAGTTGGTGGGGCAGCTGTTTGAGATGTTAATTTATATCTTGTTCAGGCTGCTATAAGTATTTCTGCCTCCCCGATCCAAGGAAAGCAACCATGTCTGCCTCCAGGAGTAGTTAACGGCTTTAATGTTGCAGGGCCAAAATTAAAAGTTGTCTGACACTCAGAGCATAACCTTT
Source organism: Physeter macrocephalus (assembly GCF_002837175.3). Taxonomy (NCBI): domain Eukaryota; kingdom Metazoa; phylum Chordata; class Mammalia; order Artiodactyla; family Physeteridae; genus Physeter; species Physeter macrocephalus. The sequence goes on from NC_041224.1 coordinate 88,190,900, forward strand.
GGTCTAGTCTTGAAGGTGATACAGCTGGATTGTTGCAGGTAGCAGGAGACATTAAGGGTTGGGAGAAGAAGTGGACCAACACTAGAGAGTAAACTATCTGGGAAACACCTCCCCATGTTTAGAGGGGACGCATTTATGGATTTCAAGAGAGTCAGGGACATGTGCCCTACTCCCACACAGTAGCAGGATCCAGGGCCTCTGATGGTGGCCAGCTTGTTACAAAATTGTATGTATAAGATAGAATGATAGAACCTATTTTCTTTAACAGTTTTTCGGCTGGATTTATAATTTTAAGATATTTAACATATGGTATATGAACCTCCATTTGTATTCTTGTCCTAGTCGCTGTAAATATTTGGGGTGGCCTGGAAAAGGGACCATAAGGACTTGGATCATGAACAACCAACAGTGGTAGCTAATGTGGTCTGAAGAACAGAGAGCCTATCTCAGAATATTATGGAATGTGTAGGACCCTGGGATGGTATAGAAACCCCTAATAAATTTTCTTCCCCCTAATGTAAACATGACAAATCCTGAATTTCTCATCTCCCTTGACCTAGGTGGCTCAGAGCCAGATTTAACTTCATTTAGAACAAAATAGGGGCACGGATTTTTCTCTATCTTTTTCACTGCTTTATCCCTAGCACCTAGAACAGTGCCAATACACTTTGTTGAATGAATGGATTCTTGCTTCCAGTACCAAGGACCAAACTCCCACCTGCCACATTGTGTAAAGCTCCTGGTTTTGTGCTGTCACATATTAGGTGTCAGTGTCAGGCACTCATTTTTGCCAAATGCCATATAATACATCTTTGTATCTAATGTGTCAGATGAGCCTAGAATACGCTGTTTATTTATTAAATTGTTTTAGCACCTTTAGCACTGTCTGTTATGCACAGACAACTAAGTACTTTGCTTGCCAGTTTTCCTCACTCCCTTCCTAAGTCCTAATCCCACTTTTCTGACAGAGCCCCTATCATAAATCCAGGGTTTCTTTGGCCCTGTATGTGAAACCAATTCTGTTTCAGAGACCACAGCCTTAGGGTTCTAGATCCTTCTCCATCTGTATGCAACTTTTCTGCCCTTCATAGTATAGTTCTGTTCCTTGGTTGTGCCCACATTTAACATAGTACCTGCCTTCTCTCCCATCCTAGATACAAACCCAAAGTTAGAAATTCCCTTACCAACACCACCAGGTATCCACACGAGAGATACCCTTTGATCTCTGGGCCAGAAAGAGATGCTTCTACTGTCACCCTTCAGGACAATTTATTTAGGGAAGAGTTGTAGAAAGGGCGAATCCATCTAAAAGCAACCTTCTTTCTTGGCACTGAGGACTGAAGGGTATTGTTTGAAAGCCTTCTGTAAGGCTCCATGTACCTCTGTGTTTCTCAGCTTCTGCCATCTATAGAGAATACACCTGTTCTCAGAGGACTGAAAGACCATATGGTCTCCACCCTGTTGCTGGGATATAGTCGCAATCATGGCTAGAATTTTATTAGTCTGAGTTTGACCTTTTTCTGTGTGTATTCACTAGCTTAGCGATTTAACTACTCTGAAACTCTATTAGTACCAAGCTCAGTAAGCTCCTAATTTGTACACTGGAGGCTCCTTGCAGGCAAGAACTGTGCCTTTTGGTTCTGCATCCCCAGCACTTAGTACCCTGCCTGGTGTGTAGTACTGTTCAGTGAAATCCCTCCTAGAGATAGATTCTGTGTCAAGAACTGTAAAGGGTCTGAGTTTTACTCTACTTGCAAGTTAACAAGTTAGTCTGTCATAGTTTCATGGATGCTGGCAGAAGACATGAGACTCCTGGGTCAGAGTCAAAAATGGTTTATTACTCATAGCAATAGTAGTAGCTAGAGTATCTGCCTTTTTTAAGTCAGTTCCCCAAGACATAGTTTCCAGAAAGCAATGGGAATAGGGCCAGTTAACACCTGTACATGAAGAACTCTGAGCTTAGGGAGCCAAAATCTTTGTTTTACTTTGCAGAATTTTTACGGTTTTATTTAACACAAATAAAACTTGCACGTGAACTGTTCATTTTCTTCACTGTGCAGCCTGGCATTGCGATCAGTGACTCACGGCCAGCTGGGCTGCTCTTTCCACAATGACTCTGAGGTTCTTGGAGGAAATGAGAGCCATCTCAGCACAGTAAGATTTGTTGCACATCAGCAGCATTTCCAGCTTTTTGATGTTGGAGACCAGAAACTCCTAGAAGCCACTAGGCAGCATGTGCTTCATTTTCTTGTTGCTGTCATGACCAATATTGGGCATCAAGATCTGGCACTTGAATCTTCTCTGTACCCTGTTGTCGATGCCTCTGGGTTTCTGCCAGTTACACTTAATTTTGACATATCAGCCTGACTGGTGCTGGATGAACTTCTTGATCTTCTCTTTTATCACTTTGGTCTTCATAAAGTGTCTGAGAACAGTCATGATGCTGGGTTGGAGATGGCTGCTACCTCCCCTGAATCTTTTATAATGGGCAGTAAATATGCCTACCCTTTACTCCAGAAGGACACCCTGTTGCCATCAAACATTCTTGAAAAGGTAGTCTGGAACAAAGTGCAGTTGGTGCCTCATTTACAGGACTTGTAGAAATGGGAGTGACCCATGGAGAAATGTCTCAACAGACGGCTGAAGTGAAACAGAGGTGGCAGCAGCCTGAAGTTCACCTGCCCCTGCCCAACCCAATCTCAGAAGCCTCCAAGAGCAAACAGTTTTTTCAGTGTTTCAGGAGCACTCTGCTCATTCTGGCTTCTACTTCTTTGGGGGTCCAATACTCCCTGCCTTGAATGCCTTTTCCTTACTCCTCTACTATGTAAATCTTACTCATCTTTCTAGATCAGATTCAAATTCCACTCTCCTATAAAGCATTCCCTGACCAGCCCAACTCACAGTGATTTCTTCTCCGATATTACAGAGTGATTATTACCTATATCAATCATATTGACACTTAAGAAGTAACAATAATAACACCAACAACCTCTGACATTTGTGTTTTGTGTATCATTTTACCTTTTACTAAGTATTTTTACACAAACTATTCCCTTTGACTCTCACAGCAATCTGCAAGACATGCAAAGGAAAATATTGTTTTCAATTTATAGATAAGGAAAAGCAGAAATTCAGAAATGTGCCCAAAGTCACCTAGTTAATAAACAGGTCATCAGATTTAGCATTAGTTCCCAGGCTCATAATGGCTGCACTATGCCATTTCTTCTTGCTTTTTAAACTCCCAAATGGATTTATTTCATGTAGTGTTAAGTCTCAGAGAGACTTGATACTTTCCCTCTGGTCAAAGAGTAGGGGTGGAGATTAGAGTTACAGCAGAGTCTAGCGGTTACGGGTCCTGAGACAGACAAAACCTGCTGTGGAGAGATTTCTTGGGCTCACCAATATACAGGTTGCCTCACCCACCTTCCAGAACGTGGAGCTAAACCACATTTCGCAGGTTCCCTTGCATCCTAGATTCCCACGTGACTGAGTTCTAGCCAATGGAATGTGGGCAGAAGTGATGTCACTACTTCCAGGTCTGACCTTGAAACATCCTATTCAGTCTTCCATGCTCTTTCCATCACTCCAGGCTGATTGATGATGGGGAGATCTTGAAGCTACAATATGCTTAAGCCATAAGATGGAAGGGGCCTGTGTACATGAGTCACTGCTTAGAGGTGAGCTGTCTAAGAGAGCCACCTGATGAGGACCATCCACGCTGCACTTTGCCCCAGCAAGAAACACATTTTATTGTGTTGCATTACTATGATTTTGGGATTGCTAAACCAGTTACCCTACCCTAATACACTTGAGATTAAAATCCAGCACTATAATCCACCAGTCTAGTGTGACTTTCTGTGTGGTACTTAGTCTTTATTTACCCATTTTTATGATGGAAATAATAATAATACCTATCTTATAGAATGCGTGTGAGAATTAAATGAGATAACATATGCAAAGGACTAAGCACAGTGTCTGGCACATAGTATAAATGCTATTTAATCAATAAATACTATTAACTTTTCATGTTATTATTTCTAACACATTTTCTGCTGATTCCAAACAAAACTTTGAATTTCTGTTTTTCCAACTTGTGTTAGAGGAGAAAAGACAGTGCTTCCTCTCACTCTTATTACCTTATGAGAATGAGAATGGCTCAGGGTTAGTCAGGGTTAGAGTCAGTCTGCACACAGACCTTGTTTTCTGGGTGTCCTGCCAATCCATTCTTTCCTGCCCCTAGGGACTTAAAACCAGTGAGGAGGGGAGTTCCCTGGTGGCCCAGTGATTAGAATTCCGGGCTTTCACTGCCATGGCCTGGGTTCAATCCCTGGTAGGGGAACTGAAATCCCGCAAGCTGCATGGCCAAAAAAAATTTTTTTTAATAAAATAAAATAGAACAGCAACAAAAAATTTATAAAGCTATTGCCATTGCAAAAAAAAATCAAAATCTTCTGAAAATCTCTGAATATCATACTGGAAATATGTATTTCTAACTAAAGGTGACATTTGATAATGCTTAGTCTTAATATTCACAATGAATTCATCAGTTGTGGTTGGGTCATTTGAAATGACGCGACTAAATCTTTCAAGTAAAAAAATTCGGGGCTTCCCTGGTGGCACAGTGGTTAAGAATCCGTCTGCCAATGCAGGGGACACGGGTTCGAGCCCTGGTCCGGGAATATCCCACATGCTGCGGAGCAACTAAGCCCGTGCGCCACAACTACTGAGCCTGCACTCTAGAGCCCGCGAGCCACAACTACTGAAGCCCGTGCACCTAGAGCCCATGCTCTTCAGCAAGAGAAGCCACCACAATGAGAAGCCCGTGCACCGCAACATGAGTAGCCCCCGCTTGCCGCAACTAAAGAAAGCCCGCGCGCAGCAACGAAGACCCAATGCAGCCAAAAATTAATTAATTAATTAATTAAAAAATTCTATTCTTTGGGTGATAATGATGTGTCAGTGTAGTTTCATCAATTGTCACAAATGTATGACTCTGGTGGGAATTCCCTGGTCGTCCAGTGGTTTGGACTCCACGCTTTCACTGCCGTGGGCCCAGGGTTCAATCCCTGGTCATCCCACAGGCCACAAAATGTGGCCAAAAAAAACTAACCAAACAAAAAAATCAAATGTATGACACTGGTGAGCGATGTTGATAATAGGAAAGGCTATTCATGTGTGGAGGCATGGGGCGTGTGGGAACTCTCTGTACTTTCCACTCAGTTTTGCTGTGAACATAAAATTGCTCTAAAAAATAAAGTCCGTTAAAAATTCTATCCACCATTACTGAATTGAACTTATAAATACTTTATCGAATGGGATAATTATGTTATTAAAAAGAAATTACTAGAGTTTTATCTTGAAATGATTGGCACAGAGTATTCCCAGTACATTTTTTTTTTCTCTAGTTGGTGACAACGTAAACTGAAGCTCTGATTGAGCCACCTCCCTGACACTTGGGAAACTGATGACAGGACAGATAAAGGCCTGTCACGGCTGATTTCATGTTATGACTTGTTAATGTGTCCAGCCCACCCACAATGGTTCAGGGAATTAAAAAAGGATCCCAAGGGTATGCAGCAAGAACATTTCTTGCATGAGCAGATTGGGAAAATAAAGAACATTTCTTTGAAAATTTGCTTGATGGCCCAGGTTTAAATATAGGCCATAGGATAAAGAGCACTTTTCATTCACCCTCTTGCCAATTATCTTGTTGCTTGCTCTCACCTTGTCTACTGAACAAGTAAACATGGAAAAAGCTATAGGCTCTGAAATCAGTCAGCCTGGATACAAATTCCAGCTATGCCTTGGCCAGATTATTTAACTTTTCAGGTGATTGCTTTCTTCATCTGTAAAATAAGAACATAATAGCACTGACCAATGGTGAATACCCAGGAACTGTTTTGTGCTTTGTTGTTAAAAGATTAAGAACCAGGTTTTGATACAAATTTGGAATAAAGTATACCAATCTAAAAACTCCTGAGGGATTAATCACAAAACTGGTAACAGGGGACTTCCCTGGTGGCGCAGTGGTTAAGAATCTGCCTGTCAATGCCGGTGACATGGGTTCAAGCCCTGGTCCAGGAAGGTCCCACATGCCGCAGAGCAACTAAGCCCGTGCGCCACAACTACTGAGCCTGCACTCTAGAGCCTGCGAGCCACAACTACTAAGCCCATGCGCCACAACTGCTGAGGCCTGTGCACCTAGAGCCCGTGCTCCACAGCAAGAGAAGCCACTGCAATAAGACCACGGACCACAACGAAGAGTAGCCCCCGCTCGCCACAACTAGAGAAAACCCATGTGCAGCAATGAAGACCCAACGCAGCCAAAAATAAATAAATAGAAAAATATTTTTAAAAAAACAAAAACAAGACTGGTAACAGGAGATTTTAGTACAAATTATCAATCTCCCCAACCTCTCACTAACCCCTTCACCCTTCTAATACTAAAAGTTTATACACACAGCTTTGGAATATGAAATATTTTATCAAAATATACTAATGTTCCATATTATTAAGGAACTATAATCTTGGGATTGCTTGCATTTTTTTCCAATTGTTTACGGTTAAACAGAAAGCCTATTGAGAGATTTTATAAACATTAAAATTTGAAAAATCATTTCTATTTTCTTTTTTTATCCAGCTATTTTCATTTTAAAACTGATTTATCATGCAGTCATATTCTAAGAAAAGCTTTCAATGAAATTATATGAAATACACTGAAGTTATAATTTAATACACTTTTATCTAGTTCAAGTGCTAAGAGGTTTAGTTCGGCCCAGGTTAATCTGTGTTGCACAGAGCATAGTGGTTCAGTTCTGGACCTAAGGAAGGTTTGATCTGAAAATTTGGACCTCTCTACCAACTCAAAGAGATTCAAAACCTTGGTTTGGCCTAGAATTGAACTAGTCCCTCCAGAAATCCTCCAATGAGAATTTACCTAAAACAAGTTAAAATCAGACCAAGGTCTAAGTCGGGGATGAGAATTTTTCACTTTGATGCATTCTACCTTAATTATTTTTAAAAAATTAACTAAAAAATATTTTTTTAAGTAAATGCAAGATGCAGCAGACAGTAATACTCACACAATACTCATTTTCTCTCATACATTTTCTCCCATTTCTGCCCAGCTTATAGCAAGTAGTTGGAGCCATGTGACTAGATCTGGTCAATGGGCTTTGAGGATAACTGATGTGTGTCACTTCCAGGCCAAGGCATAAAAAAGCCAGTGCTTGATTCTCTACATTTCCTTCTTTCCACTCTGACTCGAGTGGCCTCATGGATCCTTGAGTGACAATGTGGAGTAAAACCCACTGCCTACCAGCCTGGAACAGTGTGTCAGAGAAATAAATTTTTGTTGTTTTAAACCACTGTGACTTTGGGGGTTGTTTTTTACAATGATTTAATTTAGTCTGTCCCAATTCACAATACTTCCTTAAATGCAACCTGTTCTTTCACTCCTCATGCTTTTGCACGTGCTGTTCACAATACCTGAAAGGTCCTGGCACCTCAACCATCAAGCCAGCTCCTGTTTATTTCAGGATCCAGCCCCAGTATCTTCTTGTGCCTAATGAAATGCAGAATGATATACAGAGGAAAGAGTATGGGTTTCAGAATTGGCTAGGCTCAGGTTCAAATGTGGTTCCATCTCTTAAAAGCTAAGCAATGTGAGAAAAGTTATTTAACCTTTCTCTGCTCTGGTTTCCTCATCTACAAAGTGAGGAAAATAACTTCACTGGATATTTGTGAGATTAAATAACATCAGGGGTATAAATTGCTTAGTGCAATGTTTACCACATAGGAAAAATACTAGATGTATTATTATTTCCAGGCCTCCACCACCCCAGCTAAATTCAGATGCATTTTCCTCTTGGTTTCCATAGCACCTCTATTATAACATTAACTGTCTTCCATTATATTTTTTGCATCCATATCTATATTCCCCATTAACCTATGAATAACTAGAAGTTAGTGGCATTGTCTGATTTTGCTTGCAGTTCTGTTCCCAGCACCTAGAACACTGTTCGGCAATAAGAAGTGTTCTACTAATATTTGTTAAGTAAACTCTTCTTGATGTGCTCAGCACAGTCCATCTTTAATAAATTTTTATTGGTTGGATGAATAGAGCAATGAATAAATTAATTAATGAATAAATGATTATCTCTTGCCTTTCCCCATAAGTAAACTGACTTTTTCGAAGGGGAACCATTTTAACCTACTTCCTATAAGCTTCATCTCATTCCTGCCACCTCTGCTTTCTTCTTTCATGGCAGACTGGCTACCTATTTATTAAAATTGTGTCCTCGGGCTTCCCTGGTGGCGCAGTAGTTGAGAGTCCGCCTGCCGATGCAGGGAACACGGGTTCGTGCCCCGGCCCGGGAAGATCCCACGTGCCGCGGAGCGGCTGGGCCCGTGAGCCATGGCCGCTGAGCCTGCGCGTCCGGAGCCTGCGCTCCGCAACGGGAGAGGCCACAACAGTGAGAGACCCGTGTACCGCAAAAAAAAAAAAAAATTGTGTCCTCTTCCATAACATACTTCTGGAAAACATTTATCATTCCCCTTGCAACTAGGCAGTGCTTTGTGACTAATTCTCACCTATGGAAAGTAAGCAGAAATGATGTATCTTCCTTCAAGCTGAGCCCATAAATTGCCTTCCTTGAGATCCTCCCTATGCGTTGGTCCCTTCTGTTGGATGCAGAGAAACCAATGGAGGATGCCAATATCCGAGAAGATGCTGGAGCCACCAGATGAAAAGTGCTTGCAGCTTGAGTGCCTGAATGACTGTGTGGAGTAAACTTCTACTTACTTCATCCCAACCAATCACATTGGACTATGAGATTAATAAGAAATGATTATTCTGTTAGGCATTGGGATTTTGGATTGTTTATCACCTTCAGAGCCTTATATTCACCCATCCAGGGCTGGGATAAAAAGCACTTAAGCAGCCTGGCACACACCAGTCATCCCCCCGAATCTGTAAGTACTTGAAAGAAGCAGGTCCTCTTGTAGTGCTGACCCCTGGCTCCTGTGTTTTCCACCACTTCCTCCCTGACTGAGATCTAGAATGGGACTTGGTCAGTGCTGCCACCAGAGAACTAAGGAGTTGCAGTTCTTTATGCCCACGAGGTGCCCTGTTCTGGTAATGGGCACTGCTTCCTGAGGCTGGGTTCCAACACTGTTTATAAAGCTTAGTCCTGCTTTTGGATTTTTTAGCTTAATATCCCAGGAGTTCCTAAGAATGAGACCTTGCTTCGCTTTTGCTGGGTCCTGCACCAGAGCTATGCCCCCTAATCCAGAGGCCATTACATGTTAATTAACCATGGTGAGCATGGTAAGTTGGCTTTCTGTCTGTTTGTAGTCTTGAGTTTTGCCTACCGCCTTCATAACTTATGCTGGGAAACCTTGCTCTGCCCTGATGACCTAGCTGCAGACCAAGCATTTGCTTAAACTATGTCCATTTCTCCTGCAGTTCACTGAGGCACCTTTGCCCTGCTGAGCTGTCAGAGCCTTTACATTCAGCTGGGCCCACACCTTCCTTTCACCACCTGGGATGGGTGGGTCTGGAGCGAAGTATCCTCCTGACATTCCTCTCCAGCCTAGAGTAAGCAGTGCAGCCTCACAGGTACGTTCTGAGATTAGCACAGTTCAGATGTCATCAGGCCCTTTGTTTTTGCATTGGCATTTAGTATTTCAGTGAATGCTTTATATTGTGATAAATATACTTTAAGTTTAGAGTATAGCAAATAGGTTAATGGTTTTAGAGCCTTATATTTTTATGAGATATGGATACACTACATTACATTTAGGGCATGCTTGGCATGCACACATTATTTTATTGCACTAAATCAAGTCTGCTGGGACCTCAGCTTAACATTTAATGACTTAATATGCACGTTTACTAAAGTCCCAGCCAGTCGTCTTATTGCACAGTCACCAAATACCCAAGCATTTAAAGTGCCTTTCTTCTTTAATCTCATTTTTGTCCTACAGTCTTTTCTAATGTGCCTTGCTTTCGTTTGCTGGCCTGTATCTTTACTGTCCAGCTAAATAGACCAAGTCATTTCTAAACAATGACTTTTATTACTGAGCTTAAGAAAATTAAAAAATAAAATCAAACCTGCTGCATGTAGGTACAAGTTGCCAATAGTCAATTCTCAGGAAAGCAGCTACTAGAAGTAGTCTGTCCTATACTCCTGGCAGCAACAATGGCAATAAAAGCCTTGACCTACAGATGTCCTGGAAATACCCAGTTTCCATCCTAGAATGGCAGAGAATTGCATTTTCACTCAAACTTTATTATCTACACTAAGGATGTTTGCAGAATACAGTGAGATAGCTAACACTGAGTGTGAACTATATGACAGATATTGGGCAGCACATTTTGCATACTCCTTTACTCATTGCAGCATTTTTACAAGGTAGGTGCCATTATCATTACTATCCTTCCTATTTTACAGATAAAGAAACAGAGGTTTAGATGCTTTAGGGAACTTGGTCAATGTCACAGTGTGTCAATTAGGATGAATTCGGCTGCAAGAAATAAAAACTTATGAGGAGTGGCTAATACCAGTGCCTCTCAGATTTTAATGTGAATAAGAATCACCTAGGATCTTGTTAAACTGAAGTTTCTAATTTAGTAGGTTGGGAATTGGGGGTGAGATTCTACATTTTCAATAAGCAATCAAGTGATGCCAATGCTGGTCTGGAGACCATACACTGAATAGCAAGTGTTTAACCACAAAAACACTTATTGTTTACTTAGTGAGAGGTTTGGAGGTAGGCAGTTCCAGGATTGATTCAACAGCTCTACAATGTCCTTCAGGACACAGACTCTTTCCATCTATCTGATGTGCCATCATAAATAAGTTTTTAATCTTAGGCTATTTCCTCATGGTCACAAGATGGCCATCTCTGCTCCAAGTGTCACATCTGTATGTGGCTAGAAACACAATTCATTCCCCCTGAGACTGGACACATTGCCAGCTTAAAAAAAAAATTCTAACAAAAATCTTACATGGAGGTAAGTGGGGAATGGAAGTGGGGAAAGGCATTAAACATGTATGCCATAGCTAAGAAATAGTATAGCCAAGATTCAACCCATCTGTATCCAAAGCTATACTACTTTGCATCTGTTGAATTAACTGTAGCTGAGGTGACCTGAAGTCATCTCAGAAGGCAAACCTGGAATGCCATTGTTCTAAACATGCTCAACTTTGATTACTTGTACCATGGCAACCTGAAGAATGAGTATGCTATATAAAAAAAAGGAATGGATTTGTTTGGAGCCTAGAGATGAAGAGCCATATAAGTACAATTCACAAAGATTCGGCTCAGCAGAGAACTGTTCTTCTATGGGGCAGAGATTGTTCAGCTGGATTAGATGTACACATAAAAACATCCCTTAAAATGATTTCTCTTGACTCCATGCTCACCAGGAAATTTTCTGGTTCTTTATTTGATCTGCCAAGTAATCAGAAACCAGGAAGGGAGAGGGAGCTCCCCTGGTGAGTCTACAGGTGTTATTGTTTCTCTGAGAGTACAGAGTTCCCACTGGAAATAAATACTTGCACTTGGACAGAGTGAAGAGCTCAGAGACATACCCATGTCCAAATTGAAACTTATTATGCAATAAAAGTGGAAACACAAATCACTGTAAAAGGAACAAGCTGTTTAGGAGATTTGGGGAAAACTGGCTCCCCATTTGGGAGAAAATTTTTAAACAAAATTTCACAAAGACAATGAGACATCAAGTTTACATCAGTTAGACTGGTCTCTTAGGGAACACACAGGAGGGCGTTCATTGGAGCTTTGTTTATGGTTCTGGAGAGTTGAAGGTAAACTGGGTAGCCATCACTGAGAGAGTGAACAGGTTGAATGCAATGGATTAGAGGTACCATATAGCAACAAGAATAGGTCTTTAATATATAATACTTAATGACAAAAGATATAGAATGCAATACTATTCATGTAAACTAAAAATACAAGCACATAATATACAGTTTGCATAACACATTCAAATAAAAAGATACACATTAAATACATTAAATTACCTATGGGGATGGGGAATGGGAGTAGAGTATGATGATCAAAAAAATGAACGGATGGATAGATAGATATATAAATAGGACAGAGTGGTCTCAGTGGTACCGATAATGATAACATGCCAGTAACTGAAAAATGTCATTAACTGAACCTTCTGCACCTGAGATCCAAATAAAAAATTTAGCACCTGCAGGCAAGCACATACACAGACATAGCTATCTATATATACATATATTGATACAAATTATTAAAAGTTAAAAATGAACATATGAAGATTCTTGTTTGCTCATTCCCTTTCTTGTGATTTCTTGTAGATGTCCTGACAAAAATGAGTCTCAGAGCCTGTGCTGAGTCTGAGCCAAGGCCTAAAGACCCATCAAAGTCAGCTCCCCTGAGTAATCCACCTTCCTAGTCCACAACCAGCACATCTCTCTAACTATAACCTTAAGTTTGGAGATTCTAATTATTAAAGTTGGATATCACCTTTCTGTCTAGCTAGAATGCATCCTCCCTTTCCTTCAGATAGAAAGTTCATTTTTATTTCTACTCAGTTACTGTTTCATTGTCTAAGTTCTTCGGTTAATAGACTGTTAATATCTTCTCATTTGCACTAACAGTTTTCATATTGTCACTGCTATTACTACCACAGATAATTTTCCTGGCCAACATAGATTTTTTTTTTGGTATGAAGATAGATATCCCTTTCTTGTGTTTTAGAAATAACTCCTGATACTATTTGAGGGACTACATTTAAGGTGAGGAGACTATAAATAGAAAAGTAGCTCACTGAATTGTAAACTGGCATTTGGAATGGAAAAAAAAGGGGGGGGTGTGTGTCCTTAAGTGGAAGGGACTATTTGCACAAGAGGCCAACTCTTGTTTTAAATTAACTTTGATGCTAGGATTTAACCCTTTGCTCCCAAGGACATTAAATAGGTTAATTTCTAACTAATTGGAATCCAAGGGTTACAGGGGCAAAATTATGAAAATGCTTAGGTCATGCTTGAATTTGGAAATTCTATAATCTAAAGTGCTAAGGAAAGTGTCAAGACAAATCCTTTTGGGCCTGGCTTATAAAGGTAAGTTGTAAGATATATAATGAAATTTTTAAGGAAAATAGCTGCACGAGCAAAGAGAACTGTCAGACTATTTCCTTGATATAAAAATCCAAATGAATACACATATACTTTCATAAAAACCAGTGGAGAACTTAGAACAGCTAAAAATGTAAATGCCTACATGGCGCGATTTTTATAGGTACAGACCAGCTGTAAATTAACGTTATGACTTTGTGGCTTTATGCTTTCTTCTTCTTAAAATGCCATTTATATGCATGCAGGTGTGACTCATGCTAGTGACTGGTGTTCCAGTTTGCCTCTAGGCTAGTCTAGCTGGTAATGAATTTTGCAAATGCCAGATACTCCAGGCTCTTATCTCAGATAAGATGTGGGGCCCAAAGGCAAGATTATAACAAATTCTAATTGTGCACACTTCAGACAAAAATCTGTGAATAAAATCACTGCAGTTCTAGAAATAGAAAGTGGAATCAATCCAATCAAAATGACAATATGAGGAAATAATTCATAAAAGGGAGTTCTCAGAGGAATCATGTTTTCATACACAAGCAAAAAGGAAAATATTTCAAATCAAGATTACTAAATTGATGAGTAGTCTTGAAAAGATGTGCCCCTTTAGGATTTTATTCAAGGATCAAGACTTATTAAGTTATTTAACCACTTGCTGAAAAAAAGTAATACTCCACATGCTGTCATTTGTTTCCTGGTGCTTTCCAATTTGAGAATGAAATTTGAAAAAGGAGGGAAAGGCTTAGAGATTATTAGGGGCAGCCAACACAAGGAAGTAACTTTGAGAAGATTCTACCTTGCACCTATTCTTCAGGCTTTAAGCAGAGAAAGGGTTATAAATAAGGTAACTAATTTATCATCCAGATATTTTGAAAGTGAAAGGGAACACTGGTTAATAAATATATAAGAGTAATAGGTATAAATCAGGACTGTCCCAAGCAAATCAGATGTATATAATTCCTCTAATTGTAACCATGATGTTATTTCTGAGGATAGATCCTCAGCTGATGTCTGAAATTCCACAATTAGAGCTTTATTTCTTTGCCTTTTTTTTTGGGTTGCGTTGGGTCTTCATTGCTGTGTGCGGGCTTCTCATTGCAGTGGCTTCTCTTGTTGAGGAGCACAAGCTCTAGGCGCGTGGGCTTCAGTAGTTGCAGCACGTAGGCTCAGTAGTTGCGGCATGTGGGCTCAGTAGTTGCAGCACGTGGGCCCTAGAGCTTGCAAGCTTCAGTAGTTGCGATGCATGGGCTCAGTAGTTGCAGCACGTGGGCTCTAGGGTGTGCGGGCCTCAGTAGTTGTGGCTGGCAGGCTCAGTAGTTGTGGCACACGGGCTTAGTTGCTCCATGGAATGTGGGATCTTCCCGGACCACAGCTCGAACCCGTGTCCCCTGCATTGGCAGGCAGATTCTTAATTACTGCCCCACCAGAGAAGTCCAGTAATTTATATTTTAACATGAATAAACCTTTCAGATTCTTCCCAGAGGGCAATTTGGAGGGAGAGGAAAAGCCAGTCTGTTGAATTCTGGACTGTATTTGGCTGAGGGAAAAGGGAAAGAACACTGTATGAGGGAAGCTGGAGAAGTCTGAGGATGACCCTGACCATAAGACCTACTCTTAACTCAGAGAAATATCCACAAGGAACTACAAGGGCCGGGCAAGCCTCATTGGCCCAAAGGATCTATGCTCACCTCGCCCCAGGGGACACATCTCTAGCAGAATATAAAGATCTCATTTCTAGCAGAATATAAAGGACGAGCTCCCAGCTGCTTATGAATCACCTTGCTCCAAATAAGCCAGCTTAGACGCTCACAGGATAACTGCAATTTTTATGAAGTTTAGAGACTGGGTTCCCTTCATCACACAGAACCAGCTAGAGAAAAGTCTGTGGTGTTTGATGGTTTTGATGGTTCCATTCCCAATTCAGGAAGCACTGGAGAAGTAGGGGGTGAAGAACCCTGAGTTAACCCTCCAAAACATCCTTTCTTTTAAAGAGTTGTTTTGCATTTCTTGACTCTGAGCAATATACACATTAGATTTAATCACTATTTAATGTGAATCCTTAGTATTGAAAACAACCACAAAATAAATAAATGAAAAAATTAAAGTCTCTAGGCTATAATTTGGGCCATTTTTGACCAGTAATTTGCATCTACCTCATCCTTGCTTTTCACAACAACAGGTTATACAAGCCAGGTAATAGCTAGTGACCACTCACTTTTTATGAATATATAAATGAACTGGAGGATGTCTCTGGAGAAGATTACAGGTTTTATGTAAAGCTGCTTTCAGAAATAAGGTCCTGAAATAGAAACTTACAATCTGAGCAGAAATCAAATGGCTCCAGGATGCCTGTACCAAGTTGTCCTTGCCAAAAGTTCTGCTAGGGCAACTACACCATCCATAAGTCACTGGAGAAATCAGAGTATATCAAAAATACCTGCAGAGAAATGAAAATAGAAACACAACAATCCAAAATCTATGGGATGCAGCAAAAGCAGTTCCAAGAGGAAAGTTTATAGCAATACAAGACTATCTCAGATTTTTAAATAAAAAATCTAATGTCACATCTAAAGGAACTAGAAAAAGAAGAACAAGCAAAACCCATAGTTAGTAGAAGGAAAGACATAATAAAGATCAGAGCAGAAATAAATAAAAGACTAAAAAAATAGAAAAGGTCAATGAAACTAAGAGGTGGTTCTTTGAAGAGATAAACAAAATTGATAAGCTTTCAGCCAGACTCATCAAGGAAAAAAGAGAGAGGCCTAAATCAATAAAATCAGAAATGAAAGAGGAGAAGTTACAACCTACACCACAGAAATACAAAGGATTATAAGAGATTACTACAAACAATTACACGCCAATAAAATAGACAGCCTAGAAGAAATGGATAAATTCCTTAAAATGTACAATCTCCCAACACTTAATCAGAAAGAAATAGAAAATACAAAGAGAATGATTACCAGCAATGAAATTAACACAGCAATTTAAAAACGTCCAACAAACAAAAGTCCAGGACCAGACAGCATAGAAGGTGAATTCTACGAAACATATAAACAAGAGTTAACACCTATCCTTCTCAAACTATTCCAAAAACCTGAAGAGGAAGGAACACTTCTGAACACATTCTATGAGGCCAACATCACCCTGATACCAAAACTAGGCAAAGACACCACAAAAAAATTACAGGCCAATTCCATTGATGAACACAGATGCAAAAATCCTCGATAAAATATTAGCAAACCAAATTCAACAGTACATAAAGGGTCATACACCATGATCAAGTGGGATCTATTCCACTGAATTAAGGATGGCTCAATATTTGCAAATCAATTAATGTGATACATGATATTAACAAACCAAAGAAAAAAAATCACATGATTATCTCAATAGATGCAGAAAAGGCTTTTGACAAAATTCAACATCCATTTATGATAAAAATTCAAAGTGAGTATGTATGCAACATACCTCAACATAAAAAAGGCCACAGCCAACATCATACTCAGTGGTGAAAAGCTGAAAGCATTTCCTCTAAGATCAGGAACAAGACAAGGATGCCCACTCTTGCCACTTTATTTAACATAGTATTGGAAGTCCTAGCCACAGCATTCAGACAATAGAAAGAAATAAAAGGAATCCCAACTGGAAAGGAAGAAGTAAAACTGTCATTGTTTGCAGATGACATGACACTATATATAGAAAATCCTAACGATGCCACCAAACAACTATTAGAAATAATAAATGAATTCAGTAAAGTTTTAGGATGCAAAATTAATATACAGAAATCTGTTGTATTTCTATACACTAACAACAAACTATCAGAAAGAGAAATTAAGAAAACAATCCCATGTACAATTGCATCAAAAAGAATAAAATACCTGGGAGTAAACCTAACCAAGAAGATAAAAGACATGTACTTGGGAAACTATAACACTGAGGACAGAAATTGAAGACAATACAACAAATGGAAAGATATACCATGCTCATGGATTAGAAGAATTAATATTTTTAAAATAGCCATACTACCCAAGGCAATCTATAGATTCAGTGCAATTCCTATCAAAATACCAGTGGCATTTTTCACAAAACAGAACAAATAATTCTAAAATTTGTAACACAAAATACCCTGAATAGCCAAAACAATCTTGAGAAAGAAGAGCAAAGCTGGAGGTATCATGCACCCTGATTTCAAATTATAGTACAAAGCTACAGTAATCAGTTCATCAGTTTTAACAATAATTTTTAGATATGTCGCCTCAGTCAAGGGAAACAAAAGTAAAAATAAACAAATGGAACAATATCAAACTAAAAAAGTTCTTGCACAATGAAGGAAACCATCAACAAAATGAAAAGGCAGCCTACTGAATGGGAGAAGATATTTGCAAATGATATATCTGATGAGCAGTTAATATCCAAAATATACAAAGAACTCATACAACTCAACATCAAAAAAACAAACAACTCAATTAAAAAATGTGCAGAGGGAATTCCCTGGTGGTCCAGTTGTTAGGACTCCACACTTTCAGTGCCAAGGGACTGGGTTCAAACCCTGATTGGGAAACTAAGATTTCACAAGCCATGCAGTGCAGCCAAATAAATAAATAAATAAATAATTTAAAATGGGCAGAGGACCTGAATAGACATTTTTCCAAAGAAGACATAGAGATGGCTGACATATGAAAAATGCTCAGCACCACTAATCATCAGGGAAATGCAAATCAAAACCACAATGAGATATCACCTCACACCTGTTAGAATGATTATCATCAAAAAGACAAGAAATAACAAGTGTTGGTGAGAATGTGGAGAAAAGGGAACCCTCTGTTAGTGGGATTGTAAATTGGTACAACCTTTGTGGAAAACAGTATGGAGGGTCCTCAAAAGATTAAAAATAGAACTGCCATATGATCCAGAAATTTCACTTCTGGGTATTTTCAAAGAAACACTAATTCAAAAAGATATGTGCATTCCAATGTTCACTGCAGTATTGTTTACAACAGCCAAGATATGAAAGCAACCTAAGTGTCCATTGATGGACGAATGGACAAAGAAATTGTGGTATGTATGTATGTATACACACACACACACACACACACACACACAGGAATATTAGCCATAAAAAAGAAGAAATTTTGTTATTTATGACAATATGGCTAGATCTAGAGGCTATCAAACAAACAAAACAAAATAAAAACAGATTTATAGTTACAGAAAACAAATGGGGGATTGCCAGCAGGAAAGGGTGAGGGGTGGGCAAAATAGGTGAAAGAGATTAAGAGGTACAAACCTCTAGTTATATAACAAGTAAGTCACAGGGATGTAATATACAACATAAGGAATATGGTCAATAATATTGTAATAATTTTGTATAGGGACAGATAGTTACTAGATTTACCATGGTAATCATTTAATAATGTATACAAATGTCAAATCATTATGTAGTACACCTGAAACAAATATAACATTGTATGTCAACTATATTTCAATTTTCAAAAAATGCACCATCCATGAAAAGGCTAAGAACAAGTGCCCAGCCTATAGTTTTTTGTTTGTTTGTTTGTTTTTAAGTTTTAATTTTATTTTATTTACTTTTTTATACAGCAGGTTCTTATTAGTCATGAATTTTTTAAAAAATGAATTTATTTATTATTTATTTTTTGGGCTGCATTGGGTCCCCATCTCTGCGTGAGGCCCCCGCCAGTTGCTCCAAGCGGGGGCCACTCTTCACTGTGCAGCCCGGGCCCTAGGTGCACAGGCCTCAGTACTTGTGGCTCGCGGGCTCCAGAGCACAGGCTCAGCAATCGTGGTGCACGGGCTCAGCTGCTCCGCGACATGCGGGATCCTCCCCGACCAGGGCTCGAATCCCCGGTTCATCTGTACCATTTTTCTAGGTTCCACACACATGCGTTAATATACGATATTTGTTTTTCTCTTACTGACTTACTTCACGCTGTATGACAGCCTCCAGATCCATCCACGTCTCAACAAATGACTCAATTTCGTTCCTTTTTAAGGCTGAGTAATATTCCATTGTATATATGTACCACATCTTCTTTATCCATTCGTCTGTTGATGGGCATTTAGGTTGCTTCCATGGCCTGGCTATCATAAATACTTCTGCAATGAACATTGGGGTGCATGTGTCTTTTTGAATTATGGTTTTCTCTGGGTATATGCCCAGTAGTGGGATTATTGGGTCATATGATAATTCTATTTTTAGTTTTTTAAGGAACCTCCATACTGTTCTCCATAGTGGCTGTATCAATTTACATTCCCACCAACAGTGCAAGAGGGTTCCCTTTTCTCCACACCCTCTCCAGCATTT
>NC_041224.1:88210359-88213411 GCF_002837175.3 Physeter macrocephalus
TTGCAAATATTTTTTCCCATTCTGAGGGCTGTCTTTTCATCTTGTTTATGTTTTCCTTTGCTGTGCAAAAGCTTTTACGTTTCATTTGGTCCCATTTGTTTATTTTTGTTTTTATTTCCATTTCTCTAGGAGATGGGTCAAAAAGGATCTTGCTGTGATTTATGTCATAGAGTGTTCTGCCTGTGTTTTCCTCTAAGAGTGTTATAGTGTCTGGCCTTACATTTAGTTCCTTAATCCATTTTGAGTTTATTTTTGTATATGGTGTTAGGGAGTGTTCTAATTCACTCTTTTACATGTAGCTGTCCAGTTTTCCCAGCACCACTTATTGAAGAGGCTGTATTTTCTCCATTGTATATTCTTGCCTGCTTTATCAAGGATAAGGTGACCATATGTGCGTGGGTTATTTCTGGGCTTTCTATCTTGTTCCATTGATCTATGTTTCTGTGTTTGTGCCAATACCATATTGTCTTGATTACTGTAGCTTTGTAGTATAGTGTGAAGTCAGGGAGTCTGATTTCTCCAGCTCCATTTTTTTTTCCCTCAAGACTGCTTTGGCTATTCGGGGTCTTTTGTGTCTCCATACAAATTTTAAGATTTTTTGTTCTAGTTCCATAAAAAATGCCATTGGCAATTTGATAGGGATTGCATTGAATCTGTACATTGCTTTGGGTAGTATAGTCATTTTCAAAATACTGACTCTTCCAATCCAAGAACATGGTATATCTCTGCATCCGTTGGTATCATCTTTAACGCCTTTATTATGTTGAGGTAGGTTCCCTCTATGCCCACTTTCTGGAGAGTTTTTCTCATAAATGGGTGTTGAATTTTGTCAAAAGCTTTTTCTGCATCTACTGAGATGATCATATGGTTTTTATTCTTCAATTTGTTAATATGGTGTATCACATTGATTGATTTGAATATACTGAAGAATCCTTTCATCCCTGGGACAAATCCCACTTGATCATGGTGTATAATCCTTTTAATGTGTGGTTGGATTCTGTTTGCTAGTATTTTGTTGAGGAGTTTTGCATCTATATTCATTAGTGATATTGGCCGGTAATTTTCTTTTTTTGTAGTATCTTTGTCTGGTTTTGGTATCAGGGTGATGGTGGCCTCATAGAATGAGTTTGGGAGTGTTCCTTCCTCTGCAATTTTTTGGAAGAGTTTGACAAGGATGGGTGTTAGCTCTTCTCTAAATGTTTGATAGAATTCACCTGTGAAGCCATCTGGTCCTGGACTTTTGTTTGTTGGAAGATTTTTAATCACAGTTTCAATTTCATTACTTGTGATTGGTCTGTTCATATTTTCTATTTCTTCCTGGTTCAGTCTTGGAAGGTTATACCTTTCTAAGAATTTGTCCATTTCTTCCAGGTTGTCCATTTTATTGGCAGAGTTGCTTGTAGTAGTCTCTTAGGATGCTTTGTATTTCTGTGGTGTCTGTTGCAACTTCTCCTTTCTCATTTCTAATTTTATTGATTTGAGTCCTCTCCCTCTTTTTCTTGATTCTGGCTAAAGGTTTATCATTTTTTTTATCTTCTCAAAGAACCAGCTTTTAGTTTTATTGATCTTTGCTGTTGTTTTCTTTGTTTCTATTTCATTTATCTCTGCTCTGATCTTTATGATTTCTTTCCTTCTACTAACTTTGGGTTTTGTCTTCTTTCTCTAGTTCCTTTAGGTGTAAGGTTAGATTGTTTATTTGAGATTTTTCTTGTTTCTTGAGGTAGGCTTGTATTGCTATAATCTTCCCTCTTAGAACTCCTTTTGCTGCTTCCCATAGGTTTTGGATCATCATGTTTTTGTTGTCATTTGTCTCTAGTTAGTTTTTGATTTCCTCTTGTATTTCTTCAGTGATATCTTGGTTATATAGTAACGTATTGTTTAGCCTCCATGTGGTTGTGTTTTTTACGTTTTTTCCCTGTAATTAATTTCTAATCTTATAACCTTGTGGTTGGAACAGATGCTTGATATGATTTCATTTGTCTTATATTTACTGAGGCTTTATTTGTGATCCAAGATGTGATCTATCCTGGAGAATGTGCTGTGTGCAGTTGAGAAGAACGTGTAATCTGCTGTCTTGGGATGGAATGTCCTATAAATATCAATAAAATCTATTTGGTCTACTGTGTCATTTAAAGCTTGTGTTTCCTTATTAATTTTCTGTCTGGATGATCTCCATTGGTGTAAGTAAATTGTTAAAGTCCCCTGCTATTATTGTGTTACTGTCAATTTCCTCTTTTATAGCTGTTAGCAGTTGCCTTATGTATTGAGGTGCTCCTATGTTGGGTACATATATATTTATGATTGTTATATCTTCTTCTTGGATTGATCCCTTGATCATTATGTAATGTCCTTCCTTGTCTCTTGTAACATTCTTTATTTTAAAGTCTATTTTATCTGATATGAGTATTGCTACTCCAGCTTTCTTTTTATTTTCATTTGCATGGAATATCCTTTTCCATCCCCTCACTTTCAGTCTGTATGTGTCCCTAGGTCTGAAATGGGTCTCTTATAGACAGCATATATATGGATCTTGTTTTTGTATCCATTCAGCAAGCCTGTGTCTTTTGGTTGGAGCCTTTAATCCATTCACATTTAAGGTAAATATTGATATGTATGCTCCTATTACTATTTTCTTAATTGTTATGGGTTTGTTTTTGTAGATCCTTTTCTTCTCTTGTGTCTCCCTCTTAGAGAAGTTCCGTTAGCATTTGTTGTAGAGCTGGTTTGGTGGTGCTGATCTCTCTTAGCTTTTGCTTGTCTGTAAAGCTTTTAATTTCTCCATCGAATCTGAATGAGATCCTTGCTGGTTAGAGTTCTCTTGGTTGTAGGTTCTTCCCTTTCATCACTTTAAATATATCATGCCACTCCCTTCTGGTTTGTAGAGTTTCTGCTGAGAAATCAGCTGTTAACCTTATGGGAGATCCCTTGTATGTTATTTGTCATTTTTCCCTTGTTGCCTTCAATAATTTTTCTTTGTCTTTAATTTTTGTCAGTTTGATTACTATGTGTCTCAGCATTTTTCTCCTTGGGTTTATCCTGCCTGCGACTCTCT